>NC_140780.1:0-267608 GCF_044657685.1 Stegodyphus dumicola | reverse complement strand
TTGTTCAACTTATAAATGCAAGCAAATATTTTCACGCACAAAATTTATTTTAAGTAAGAACAGGCAGAGCTTAAACACCAAAAATTCAGATGCTTTTGTTATTAAAATGTTATAAATAAAATTCACTTACGTTTGTTTTTATACGTAAAATTGTAATTTAAATTTTTACGTTTAAAGTTTAAAGCATATTAGAATTATTTTCTCAAACAAACTTATAATTCACCCAAACTGATGGTTTTAAAATGAAAACACCACTGGCCCAAAACATCTTAATACACACATTGTGGTTGATTTTAACCCACAGCCAAAAAAAGGTTGCCAACACCTGCTACACATCATTGCAAGTCAGTTCCACTAAACAGCATTTTGTATAGCACCTTTAATCTTTTGATGTAAAATTTTATGTTTTGAAAATAAGCTTTATCATTTTTGCATATCTACTGCTTCTAAATTTTGTAAATATCTGCAATTAAGATGTTTTTTCATATTAAATCAATAGTTGTCTTCGAATCTTTTTAAATTGCATGGGCCTTTACCAGCATAATAGGCCACAGGATCACTTTGCTCAGTTCTGTCCCGATTTTCATGGAGATCAACCCCCAAGGGTAAGGCCTAAAGATACCCCTCTTTCCTAATCGCTATCGCTAAGCCACTCAACAGGACTTCAGCTCACCATATATTTATAATGTCATTAAGCCACACAAACATCATGCCTCCCAGAGGATTCAAACCCAAACCCAATGAAATATACAGAAGCCAGGACTACTAAATATTATACCGATCAGGGCAGCATAAACCATATCATGATGTGACACTGATGACTTTTATATTTAACAGTTTAAAAATCTGAGCAGAACTTTGTTTCATTCATCATAGAAATCAAACTACAGGATGAACATTGCAAATCAGGGGCAGCTTACTACTGCAACATAAAACACATATCATACAAGGCTTAGAATATATATACTTTGTCAGCATCTGCTCAAGGAACCTGTAATCACTTTACAGACAGACATTTTCATTACAGAAAATTACTAAAATTTTCAAATTAGCCGAACTTCCAAAACTGCGCTGACATGGTATGTCATAATCATCTCAGTAAATTTCTTTTCCTACCTGAGTCACACTATTAATGCCATATTCTTTATAATGAGCGTAAATCTTTACTAACATAATCATAGGGAACAGGGGCATGTAAAGACTTATATTTCACAATTTTTATAAAATTTGTTTCAGAGTTACATTTTAAGTAAAAAATAAAAGCTTAAAACTTTTACTTAAAATAACCTTTTACTTAAAATAAGCCAAAAATTTTTGTTGCACACCAGTTTTATGAAACTGAATATAATTACAACTAAAAGTGTTTAAAAACAACAGATATATTCTTGATTATAAGGAAAAACTCAACCATAAAAATGGGGGGGGGAAATAGCTTCTACAATCACTTCTACAAAAATAAAGTCATTACTGATCAAATAATAGCAAATTTATTGGAATTTCTCCCTAGTACCAAATCACTCCACATATGTACTCCATCTTTAGAAGATTTGATTATAAACTTTCCATTACCCCAGTCCCATCAGTCTGAAAATCGTTATAATCATATAAATCAGACATTGCCATAGTAGATACTTCAGGCATATATATATTATACCAAACTGTAGCAAAGATACTAGCACAGAAACTCAATATATGACTCAACATCCAGAAAATTATCAACAATGATTACTCAACATAAAAAAGGTATCTCCGGGTTCTCTGCCAGCCACTTCATTAAAGAAAATAGCAAATTTTTGGTTAAATTCTTCACCAAGCATCCATATTCAACAATTAAATGCGACAAGGTCAAAATCATACCCAAACCCTCTCAGAGTTCTCAGAGTTCAAATTACTTTATCTGCATTCTTTACACAACTTTTAATCTAGATTAAAATTTATTTCTATAGTGTTGCTTATTACATATATCCCTTCCTTGAACTTCTGATTTTTGTTATATATTTTACTATCTTCGGATTTTACTGGTTAAGTGCATAGAAGCATTAAACAATATTATTTTTAAAAAATTCTTTTTAAAATAATATTGTTTAATTCTTAATTTTTTTTAGTTAAAATTTCTTTTTTATTTTTAGTTAAAATGCAATCTTGCAGATAGTAAACTATTTACTTTTTAATTATTATTTAACTCTGAATTAGAATTTTCATAAAATTTGAAATTCCCATACATGAAATTCAGATATATTACTGTCGTATTTATAATATGTTATTGGCCATGCTTAGAACATTGCCATCAACAATGTGCAAAATTTGCTGAGTTTTTGAAAATCAAAGTTACAGCAGAATATACCCAATATTTGTCCATCAAATTGCTTTTGCCAATAAAGGTAAAAATATGACATTTGACACATAAACACTTTAAAATTTTGGTAGCAAATAACTTTCCTGTGCTACTGCAACCATATTATTACATAAAACTCTTTTAAATTTAAGGAAAAATAATTATGTAAAAACCTATATAATGTAATTTTTTATTCAAATCCTGGATCGCTACAGTTATATTTAAGAATATTTCACACTTTTCATAATTATAAAAAATAAAATTTTAAATTCAGATACAAAAAATTGAACCAGATTATTTAATTTCCATGTTTGAAATCATATTCAGAGACCATGCACAAACTGAACACAATGTTTACATTTATACATGACGAAGATAATATATAAGTTTATAAAAAGGTTTCTGATGTTAATATTGCATCATCTGAAAAATTCTGCATTGTTCAAATTGAAGTATGTTTTCTTATTATTTTATTACTTCTGATACTGAGTAACCTTGATCAAAGTGGACATGTTCAAATACAATCTTTTCTACTCGCACTGCATAATTCTAGAATGTGCTGGAGGCCCACCAGCGGCCGAGCGGTAAAGTCGCTGAACACTGGTACTTCGATCCGAGGTTCGAATCCTGCGAACGGGCTGGTTGCATGGGTGTTTTCGTGGTTTTCCCCATGTGTAACGCGTATACGAGCCTGTTTACCTTAGAAAGTCCTGCACGAAGGCATCCCTCCTCTTAGGCAGATAGCCCTCGAGGCTTTGCCATAATTAAATAACCTAACCTAGAATGTGCTGGGCACAATTTTTTTTTTTTTTTTCAGAACAGTGCTAAGAACAGAGAACCTATAAGTTATTTTTGTCATATTATGCTCATTTATTTTAAAATGGAAAAAAAAAATGCTAATTAGATTGCCAGCAAAATGTGTGCTGTTTCTTATGACACAGTTCCAAGGTAGTTTGAGAACTACAAGCCTGTAAATTTCAGCTCTGAACTATGCAACATTACATGAGAAAGATCATAAGGTTAGCCAAAATAACTCTTTTGGTTAGTAATACCAAAAGGGGACTGCATCCAAAAAAAATTAATGCTTTGTGCATGGAAAGACTACAAAGAAATTATATACTACAAATTGCTGCCACCAAATCAGACGAATTCAGAAAAATACTGCTTCCAAATGGCAGTTTTAATATTAAAAAAAAAATCAATGCAAAGAGCCTAAAAGTGACCAACCTTTCTATCACAACTATGATTGGCCCAACATTTCGATGAATGTCAGACGAAAACATACTGAGCATGGATGAGATGTTTTGTGTCACCCACCCCCATATTCAAGACCTTGCCCTCTTGGATTTGCATCACTTCAGGTTACTTAAAGAATCTCTGAATAGCCTGCAGTTCATTTTTTTTTTTTTTTACATTATTTAACAACATGTCAATAACTTCTTTTAAGAATGATCCTAATGATTTTTTAAAATGTAAATTTTTCAGGTGCTTGAGAGATGTCACAGAACCAAAACAAAAATTATAGGGGCAAAAACTCGGAATAAAATGATGCTAAAAAGTTCAATGTAGGTTTCCTATGTTTCTGCTCAGTTTCATTTGTATTTATCATCAGAAAATTTTAGATGACCCAACAGATTAACTGATAAGCATTCTATGCAAATTGTTATAAGTATTATTCAACATAATGCTTTTCAAAAATGAAATTTTATTTACAAAATCTTAGAGAACCCCTGTACTAGAAAACACTGGAAGACTTTAGTATTGACAAACAGCCAACTCGTAGCACTGTTTGAATAATTTTAAAATGAAAAATATTTCTAGTTTGACTTTCATTGTATGAATATTATATCATGATTCTAAAATAATAAAACTTTATAATTAATGAGATCCTCTCAGCATTTGAAAGCTTATCAATTAATTAGATAATTCATTCAGCATACAATATGGATGATAATTGAAAATTAAAGTAGGTTACCCTCTAGTAAACCACAAAAGAATACCACTGAATGACATTTCCGAAGGAAAAAAATCACCTCAAATTATTCTAATATATTTATTAATAAGGCATCTCAAGGCAAATTGACAATGATGCCAAAAATCCCAAATTTTGAAATTAAATATCTTACACAATTTTTGTCATATTGGAAGTTAAGCTTGTGTTTTATTTTTCATAACAGGGATATAAATTTCCTGAATGTAAGAATTACAGGCCCCAGGGAACTGCATAAAAAATACATTTTGTATCATTTGCAAAATTCAATTTTTTGAACAAAAAAGAAAAAAAAAAAGGGTGGGCTAAAGCATGAATATTCATGTTATTTAAAACTTTTTTTGTAACTGGAAGTAGATATCCTTGATTAACAGTTGTGAAAATAAAGGCTGTGTAATCACTTTTCTGGACATGGTTTATACGTGCGTATGTGTTTGTGTACATGTGAGTATTAAATGTTCATTTATCAAGAATAATTTGTCAATTTTTTAATTTTAAAAACCTATTATATTAGTAATGAAACAATCTAATTCTATAACTGCAAAATTAAATATATACAATAAATTAAGAACACATTTACCTTAAGAATTCTTCAACATGCCCCATAGATTCTTTAGTGTTTTTACCTCCAACTTCTTGGCAATGCAAGGTTATAAATTTTGGTTGATAACACTTAACCACTTGAAAAATTTCACTTTGAATGAGCACGTATAACATTAACTTTCTATGCATGCAACAGAAGGAAATAGTATTAGCCTCGAATCCTTTTTTATTCAAAAGGGGAAAATATAACACTGTCTGAACAAAAAATTAATAAATATTAATAAATACTACTAAATTTGCCCCTGGGATCAACTAAGTCTCATATACAATTAAATGAAAGATGACTTTGAAAGTTGAATGCTACAGAAATATTTTAATTCACCTTCAAAATTTTCTCATAGAATTCAAAATTTAATCTTACAAATGAAGTACTTTTTTGGTATTATATTCCCCCCTCCTTTGTTTTAAAACAGCTGATGATTTCATTTTGGTTAGAGCTATTTTAACCTCACTCAAACATGTATAATCTCAAATGTACGAGGGCCATCCAGGAAGTAGATTACGTTTCCGTCTGTGTCCGCTAGGGGCGGGGCTAGCGCGGCCATCTTGGGGTCAGAGCGTTGCGCAGCTCAGTCTGCATCTAGCCATGCTAGTGAGAGGTTCGTGCTGTGCTCCGTTCAGATACTGTGACGGTTTGAAATGTCTGCGTTAATTGAAAATCCCGCGAGCTGCGCTCAGTAATAAGGTTTCTGACTGCAAAAAACTGTAAACCGATAGAAATCTATCGGCAGCTTCGTGAAGTGTATGGGGACAACATTATCACTGAAGGTGGAGTGCGTCAGTGGGTCATAAGATTTCAAAATGGCCGAACCAATGTTCACGACGAAGATCGAAGTGGGAGACCCAGCACAGTGACCGCCGAACTTCTCGAAAAAGTCGATGCTAAAGTCCGTGAAAATCTAAATTTCACAATAACGGAACTTTCTTTGAGTTTTCCACAAATTTCGCGAAGTTTGTTGCACGAAATCATCAGCAAAAAGCTTGGTTACCACAAGTTTTGTGCAAGATGGAAGGCAAGAAGAGGTAACGAAGTGGTTGAAGGCGCAGGCGGCCGAATTTTTCGACGAAGGAATTTCCAAGCTCGTACATCGCTACGATAAATGCCTTAATTTGTATGGTGACTATGTAGAAAAGTAGTATTTGAGTGTGGCTTTCATCTGTATATAATAAAATTTGTTTCCTATACTTTGTTTATTTTTTTATTCCAAAACGTAATCTACTTTCTGGATAGCCCTCGTATCATAATTCTGTGTGCATTACATCAATAATATAATAATTTCATTCACAGACAGAATATAAATATTTAATACATCTTACTCCTAATGTTTCTCGTTTCTCTAGTGGATTTTTTTTTTTTTATAATTGTTATTCGATTTAAAAGCGCAATTTTTTGTCTTCTAAAATATAAGCTATTATTTGAGGCATTATGCATTTGACATATAAAATTAAATCCTTAGCTGGGTAAACATAAATATTTTCATTACTTTTCTTATTCCAAATTACTCATTTCTACATCAGGCACTTAATATTCAGCCTTAAAGCAGTTCACTCATTTTTACACATCTAATTTATAAATGCTTGAATTAATTTTATTAAAAATATCATTCCATCATTTCTAGACACAATATAAAATTAAGAACGCAAAACAAAATTGTTTTTATATGTGCTTTCAACCAATTTTTAAAAGTTTTCTGTACTTAAAACTCATTACCACGAAAGGGAAAAGGAGATGCAGCAAAATTTGACAGATTGCAAGGACAGATTTAATATTCTAGATAATATTTCATATATCCTCAAGAGAACTTTTGGCAATGTCCAGAATTTGCCAACCATAAAATAATACTACTACAATTCAAGCTTTTTAATGAATTGGATAATACATCACTTTTTTTATATGCCATGATGAAGTATCATCCATGTAGTATATGTCATTTCCATGTCCATATGATTAACAGGGGAAATAATAGACTCAAACTTTTAAAAAGATTGCCTGGCATCACTTGGGGTTCCTTGACTGATACTCTTTTGACCTCATATAAAACTTATGTCAGGCCTGCTTTGGAGTACGGGGAGTGAACTTGCAAGCCACTGCCTCCAGAACCTGTCAAGAAGATATTAACTTGATGCAAAATAAGGCACTCAGGATTATTACTGGTGCAGCTGGTTCCATTCAAATTGCTGCCATAGAGATTCAGACTGACACCGAGTCTTTAAAATTTAGAAGAGAAAAGCAGGTTTTAAAACTCTGTGATAAGTATGAAAGATCGAATTTGAAACATTGGAATAAGTATTCCCCCGCCCCCCAACTGAAAACATACAAATCATTTATCACTTGTGTTGAGGAACTCTGTACCCTATATAACATCATGCCTACTTTACTCCACCCTTTCCAGTTTGGCCTCTCTCTTCCTACTATTAGAGCTCCTACTTATAATCTTGCCATCGGTATGTATTTTGACTCAAGATCCAACAACTTTGTTTAATATCAAATTTATTTCACTTTATAAACACATACATATTAATGCGACTATTTACATGTATAGTATAATGATCAAATGATCCATACATTTTAATGATAAAAAGCATTCAGTATCTCAGTAACGTAACTTAACTGCTGCTTACTTAACTGCTTAGAACAGGAATTTTCCGATCACAATATTCAAATTCAAAAACAAAACTGGTTGCCAGGTTCAAACATAAAAAAAATTACAAAACAAACTATTAAATAATAATAAAATGGAAATGCTAAACTTAACAGGAGTCACAACGTCCTCCTTAAAAACGAGCCTTAAAAGCAATGCAAATTGAAGCAGTGAAAATGTATACATATATAATACACATAAACTTTAACGAATGACATGAAATTGAACTAAGAACTATAAATGTGTGAATATAAATATAACAATACAGAACAATAAACACACAAATAACATTATAATTATCAACGTCTAAGAAAAAGTCAATAGCAGTTCATTAAGTCCATCCGTTCACCAGGCACTACTTGACGACCGTTTTGAATTACCTTTACATCTTCTGGAATTTCACTATCACAAGACCCAAGCATTTCACCCAGGCAGTTTTATGACTTTTAATTCTGACAACTTTACCAAGACTAAATTTTATTGGGCTGTCAGAATTCACATGGCAGATATTGCTTGCTACAGACTGACACGGGGGGGGGGAGGGGGAGTCCCTATTCTAGAGCAAAACCATGTTTCCCACAAAATTTTCAGCTTGCACTTTTATTATATTCATATTTAAAGTGAAAAAAATTTATAACTGTAAGTAAGGATTTAGCTGCATCTACCAAGAACACAACACCAAAACAGATTTTCAGTATTTAAGAACAATATAATCCTCCTCCTCCTCCCTTTTATTTTTGATTTGATAGTTATATTAAGATCAACCAAAACCTCAACCTCTTAAAAAAAAAAAAAAAAAAAAAAAAAAAAAAAAAACCCTTCAAATATACATATTATTAAGAACTTATAAATCATCTTTGAATGAAATTATTGAAAAAAATTATTATTTAACATACTTGGAAAAAAAAATTATTTCCTGCAAGATACCAAGCATTTTAAACAGTTTTCCTAACAAGTGAAGCAGAAACACAAGTATTGTTAGACACAGAGACAGTTTGCTACAATTTATTCAAATATATCCATCTCTTAAAAATTACAATAAAAAGGTGGTTTCCATTACAATTAATACAGTCTTGCTGCATTATATGAAAAGATACTTTATGATAATATACACCCATAATGAAATCGCAAATTTGCTATAGACTTTGAAGAGCATTTGTGAATTCAATGCCCACTTACAGCAGAAGTATTTGTGCATTTTAACATTTATTCCAATGATGTCCAGTTTGCTTATTATTTTACATTCTTTTTTTCCCACAGAAGAATGCTCTCCTCATGTACACAGTGATCTGTTTTCCCCTTAAACAGAGATTAAACACAAATTCAGAAGACAAACAACAAAAATCAGCGTTATATTTACAAAATTTCCACAGGACTAGTTTCGATGGTTTTACCGAACCACCATCCTCAGCTGCAAAACCGCAAATGCGGTTTTGCAAACCGCATTTCTTACAAAAGCTTGTCTTGAAGAGAAGCATGTTATCTACGGCTGTTCTCCTCTTTCGGAAACCGCTTTGATAAGGCGATATAATATTATTCTTTTCCAAGAAGTAGACTAGGCGGCTGTTTACCATGTTTTCAAACAGCTTACATATGCAACTCGTAAGGGTTAATTGGCCGATAGCTGGAGGGATTTCTTGGATCTTTCCCTGGCTTAGCAATAGGAATTACAACAGCTCTCCTCCATGCACTGGGAAAATTATGCTCCTTCCACACTTTATTGTAAAGAATGAGAAGGGCAATCAGTGAGTTATAGCACAGATGCTTTAGCATTTCATAATTCACGCCATCAAGACCCGGAGAAGACCTATGTGTCTGCAACAAAGCTCTCCTTAATTCAAGCAAAGTAAAGTCTCTTTTATAAGACTCAGATTTGAAAGAGTTGAATGCGATGGAATTTCTTTCTGAGCGCTGGATAGAAAGAAATGCAGGTGAATAGTTTCTCTTGGAAGAAATGGCAGCAAATGTCTCACCAATAGTATTCGCAATTTCTTCTATGTAGCTAATCACTCAGCCATCTTTTCCCAAAAAGGAAAGTGAGCGGTCTTAACATATTCTGCATGGTTTTTGAACTTTTTCCCAAACCCGCTTACTAGGCATAGAGGATGTTATTGATGACACATATGAAATCCAAGAATTCCTTTGGCTCTGCCTTCTTGCTTTTCATGCATTTGCTTTGGCTCTTTTAAATGCTATGAGGTTTCGCAGAGTAGGATATCTACAAAAAATGGTATACAATTCTCCGAAGTTCCCCCCCCCCACACACAAAGCATTCCTTTTTTAGGATGCAACCTCCTTCTTGATGTTACTATCATGTAACATTACTGTATAGAGCATTACTTGCATGGGCAAAATTTCTGTATTTTAACTTCTCAAACCATTTTCAAACTGTGTAATCAGAAACAGCCATTTGAACGAAACCTATGCCATAGCAAGATACTAGAATTACAGAAAGTGAGCAGAAAAGACCATATTTAAACATCTCCTTTGATAAAGTTCATTCTTTATCAGCAGTAATAAAATAATTAAAAGAAAATGCACTTGATTTAAAAAACTGCTGAATTTTCCAGATGATACAATATGTAATACCAATATATTACAGTAGCTTCTTCTACAAATTTTACAATGTACTGCATAATTTTTATGAGCTATCTGACCAGCACTTTTTTCCCTTATATAAAATAAATATGAGCATATGACCAAAAGGAATTGGAAGAATTAATACTGATGAGATACTGTTTAGCTAATAGTAGAAAAACACTCCTGTTTAAAAGTAAGCCGTTTGTCAGGTCCTAGTCTCATATACTTGAATGAAGTAAAGGCTTTTAATTATTTGCTATTTTATATATATTTAAAATAATTTTTTTGTTATTATATATATATATATATATATATACTTAAGGAAATGAGAAGAGAAATTGTAGTTAGCTCGCCAAAAAGTTATCAGGAGCTGTGGCTCCAAGAAAAAGTTCAACACAGTTTTAAAAAAAAAACAATTACATTGAGGGGTGAAAAATTAGGCTACAAGCGAAATAAAATGTAAATTATAAAATACAATCGTTGGATACAAGTTAAAGTCAAAAAATACATTAAATACCTATCGATGTGACAAGTTAAAACATATAAAAAACCAATCGATGCAACAAGTAAAAACAAATAAAAACATATAAAAATTATAAAGTGGAAAATGGTAAATTAGCTCAATTCGAGGTCTAACCTGGCTTTTCAAGGGAAATTTCTGGTTAAACGTCGAACCAAGCTAACCCCATTACGCGTTTCGCCGAAACAGACAATTGAAACTTTAGCGTTACGAAATTTTTAATTAATTAGATAAATTGCCCTAAAAATTTTTTTTAGTCTCAATTCTCTGTTCCAATTTCCCAACGCGTCTGCTCAAAATGACACATTAAGGTGTAAAAAAATGAAAATGCAACTCCGATGTACAACAATAATAAAAATAATAATAAATAGCGGTCTGCTATTAGTCAAAATATACAATAACGTATGGGCTAGACCTGCCATCTTAAAGAATTAAACCTTTATAAATTAGAAATCTGAAATTAAATTTAAATGAAATCTAACAGTGTGGGTCTTGCTAAGACCAAGAAAAAATTTTTTGAAAAAGAAACATAAAAAACAGACCTGTGGTTATGCAGTCTTTTCTATCGTGAAGCATAAACTGAAAGAGGTTGTAACTCCCCTCTGTGTCTTTCAACGCTCTCCTACTTGTCGTGTGACGTAAGAAGGGGTAAACAAAGTCACTGGGCAACAGCCTATGTGATAAGACTGTCCGTTGGTGGGAACTCGCCCCAACAAACTAAAGGGGGGGGGTCGAAAGACTTGGAAAAAGTTCAAAATGGCGTCAGTCAAGTTGTTTTAAAAATAAGAACTGCCTCAAAAAGTGAAAATGGCTAATTCAGCTAAAATTACTTAACATGGCCACAAAAGTAAGAGTAAAATGGAAAAAGCAGTCATTAGTTAATAAAAGTCATAATTCTTCAAGGTAGAGAGCGATCAAGGCCTCAATGAAAAACGAAAAGGCCCGTTTGTTAATAACAGGAGTAGAATTGGCCACATTTTTAATATTTGGTTTCAAAGACATAAGTCCACACAAAACAGACATAAATGAATATGAGAAGAAACATGACCTTTTAGACGCAAAGAACTTGTTACTACTCGATAAAATTATTTTCAAGTGACTGCAAGAAAAAGGTTTATCTTTTAAACAACAAACCTTCTGAACAGTAACTATAGAAGTACTGGGTCTTTCCCAGATTTAGATTGAAGACTCCTTTGACGTACTTACAGTATCCAGCTTATGAGTCTTACAGTTGTCTCATCTAGTCACATTAACTGATGATTATTTCAATTTTCAGGGTGTCATTCACATAAACATTAAAACACAGTCAGACTGACAAAAAAGTTTAAAATACTGCAGTGGTTTGTAAATGTTTACTCAGGTGTGAGAAACGTATGACTGCTATATGCCTAAAAGAGGCATTCCTTTGTAAAGGACATTCTGAAATCACTGGCTTATACAGTACAAAGTCCGTAATCCAGACTCGTCGCGACTTCGGCGATTCTGGATTAGGGGTTTTTCCGGATTATAGATCATCAATTTAAATCTGGTAAGATGGCAAGCAGAAATTATACAATTAAAAATATTAAACCGTAATTTATGAAATAAAGAGCAATTATGATCTAAAGGGTATCAAAATTTACAAAATAGCTTAATATTTATTTGTTTACTTTATTAAACATTTCTTTCAATGTAAGTTGTTTGCTTTGTTTTTTGTGCTAGATGCGCATACGTAAACGCATTACAGGCATAAAGAGAAATTATGATCTAAAGGTTATCTAAATTCACACATACACACACACACAAAAAAAAAAGAGAGAGAGCTTAATATTTACTTGCTTACTTTGTTATACATTTCTTTCAATGTAAGTTGTTTAAGTTGCTTCATTTTTTGTGCTAAACGCACATGCGTAAAGCATACAAAAAAAAAGTTTGTGGCTTTGAGGTATGGATTATAGATCATTCCGGATAATGGACTTTATACTGTATTTCAGTTACCCTCATAAAGAAAACCATGAAAAACTTGTTCAGTGAGCCCTAATTAAAAATCAGACCTGGGCCAAGTGAGGATATTTTAGTAGCCTTAATCTTTCAGCCATTGGGTAGTCACTCCGTGGGAGATATAAGTATCAAACAACACAGTATATATTTGCTAAGAATTTGCCACATGTAATATGTATTCAGAAATCAAGATGATCAATTTATGTACAGATGCATCTGAAATGTCTAAAGCTGTTCTTTATTTTTTAACAAACACTAATTAGTTAAACATCAGTATTTAAAGCAAACAAGCAATGAGATTGCAGCACTGAAGCATGTAAGTAAAAATTCTGCCTTTACAGGTATAAATAAAAGCTGAATTTTTGAATTACTACTTCCCCCCCCCCCCCCATTATATGCATATGTGTATTAAATGGCAAAAATATAGATAAAATATAAATCTTCATTATTTTTCTTTATAATTTGAAGCATCTCTGTCTTACAATGGGATATAACTCCAAAGTACAATCCATTATCAAAAAAGGAATCTGGCCATTAATTCCATAGCTTTACAATCATATTATTTCCCTATACATTTACAGACTTTTAAGAGTATATCCCTAGTTACAGCAAATTTTTGTCAAAGTGCTCAGGTGAAATAAAATACTTGAAGAGCTGGCCTCCATCAGTACTGCATACAGATGGAAATATATCCAACACAATATTAGAAAGGGATTGCAAAGCCACCTATTTAAAAAATATAGATATGTATTTACATATGTGTAAAATCTGAAAGCATTAATATGAAATAATCATTTTATATTATGCCCAAAGGGACACTTTTTTTATGTTTTGTAAGTTACCTTTATTAAATATCATTTTTTTCACCCTTAACCTGTAAAATTATATTCAACAGCAATATTACAAAAAAATTAAAAAAGAGGATATCGAAAATCAGAGTTTCCGATGCACAGTGTCGCGCGCTGAAGATAAAAACTTTTTTTTCCCCTCCCCGTACAGTGTTGCCATTGCTTGCTTTGAAATCATTGATTTTGTTAATCAGAAATTCATTTAAGTTTTACAAAATAGGAAATGCATACTAATACTAATTCCAAATTCGGGCTTCCAGATGCCCATATTCGAGTGGAGGACTAAATTATTTAAAATTTGATGCCTCTAGGTACCATTGTTTTTTCAGTGCGAGAAACATACATGCATTCATGCAGATTCTTTATTATTTAATTTCCTTATAATGCAGAGCTCTAATATTTGCTGGCAACAATTTGAAAAGTGAAATGCCGTTTAGAGTGAACCAATGCAAAATGGCAACCCTCTGGGCTAAAAAAAAACAAAGAATCTAATTAAAGAATGATCAACTACTGCAAGTTCATGATGTTCATACTTCTAATCTCAAATTTAAGAAGGCATAAGTTTAATTCTAAGTCAAAGCACAATCTAGCAACCTACATATTGTAATGCTTACTCATAAGAAAGATTTTCAGAGATTTCATGCAAACCATCTTGGAAAAATTACTGAGATACTTAATATGGCAAGCATTTAATGAAAAATTTTATCCATTTAATAAACTGTCAGTCTATATTTTACAGTCACAGCCTCTGTGTAATGAAAAAGAATAAATTTCTAGAAGGTTACAACTTAAAATTTCACATTAGCTGATAACTTAGGCACTAATTTTGTGTGAATGAAACACATTTATAATAGCTGTTCTAACCACAGTTTGTGCTAGGCAGTTTGCTACCCAAGTGTAGTCTCTATGGTTCCAAAATTCTGTAACTCAATGCCTCCATAAATTCTATAAATTTTGCCACTCTGCTTCCCATTGCCTCCCCTAAATTCTAAAAATTTTGCTACTCGATGCTTCTCAGAATTCTAAAAATGTTGCTCTCCCCCAGTGCAACCACACAGGTTGCACCTACTCTGGTGGCGGCTCTGGTTCTAACTTATTACACAAATATTTAATTTGGCTGAAGTTAAGATAGGCTCCTCCATAGATATCTCCCAGAAATATGCAGTAACAGATTATTATTTTTGAATAACACTCTCACGTTGATAAAGTACAGAACTATTTCAGACAGTTTCCAGAGCACAAACAGCACAGGTTAATTGAAAATGTCTGGATAAACCTGAATATTCATAATCTGCCTCACAGACACCAAAAACCAGCTCATTCTTGCCGTAAGAGGACTGCAACATAATGAAATTTTGCATACTGTTACAGGAAGGTGCAGCATTTTCAATACTTATATGTGACTCACATTACCAAACCCAACTTCCTCTTTACTTTACCAACATTGGTATGGTTAACAACCGAAGAAAATTCTGAACTGACTGATGATTGGAAATTTATTGATAATGTGATGTACAGATTTTTCATGCATACTACTTTTATAGTACATGATTTTGATTTATGTTACTAAATTCAACCGCTGTTACATTAAAAGTCATGCTTCCATGGGCAATGCAACCAGTGCAGTCACACCATAAGCAGATTTTTTTTTTTTTTTTTTAAATTTAGAAAAGCAACTTGTAGCAAATCTACAGATGGAAAATATTTTTAGAATTTAGAAGAAACACTGCCAGAATTCATGCATAGTAAAATTTATAGAATTTAGAGAAGTGCTGGACAGCAGAATTTAAAGACTCGCAGATACCACACTTGGAGAAAAAATGGTTAGCTTTGATCCTGATAATGCCACTGATATTACAGCCAAAATTTTCCACTGGTAGATATCCCAATACTTGTGGCCAGATAGCGCACTTTAGATAGTATAAAATTGACTGTGACCAAATAGCATAAAATTAATCTGGGAAACAAAAACAAAACAAAATCATAGGATACTTATAATACAGATATTTAAGTCACACTACAGAGCATACCTAAAAACAAGAGATCCTTTTCAGATCACATCAGATAGCCGATTTGTATAATATTTGGTACTAGCAATAATAGCTTAATACTTATGATTAAGAACAGGTACCATATATACCTGCGCATAAGTCGATCCCCCCGACTTTTGAGAAAAATAAATTTGCCACCGCTGATAAACAGCATGCCAATGTACTTGATAAAATTACACTCGCACTTTAGCAAATTTTTGCTTCTTTCCATTTTAGCACATGATAAGCACGATGCAGTCGAAACATATCCCAAATCAAAAGGGAAGGTTTCCTTAAAATTACATATGGTTTTTAAAACCATAGATTTTGAAACCAATCAGTCATTAGGGTGTTGTCCATTCAACCATTTTTCTGGAAGCAAACATGAACACATGCTGGAAATGCTGTCAAATGCTGCACAAACAAATTTAATAAAAAATTAATAAATAAAATGGAAAGAATAAATAATTTTTTTTTTCTGTACGAACGATAACGATATATGTATGTGTGTGTGTGATTATGGCAAAGCCTCAAGGGCTATCTGCCTAAAGGGAGGGATGCCTTTCGTGGAGGACTTTCTAAGGGGAACTGGCTCATATACACGTTACACATGGGGAAAACCACGAAAACGCCCATGCAGCCAGCCCATTCACGGGATTCGAACCTCGGACCAAACTACCAGTGTTCAGCGACTTTACCGCTCGGCCGCTGGTGGGCCTAACGATACATGTAATAATCAAGTTTGCTGATGTGTCATTGATCAGTGACGGCAGATCTTCTTTTCTTTTCTTTTTTTTTCTTTTTAAAGGTTTTGCGTATAAGTCGACCCCCTACTTCAAAGTTTGATTTTTTTCCTTAAAATTGTCAACTTATACAGCATTTAAACTAAAAATTACCTTGTCATAGACATTAGTCAAATGTGAAAAGGACAATTTTATTATTTGTCACTCACTGTATTAACAATGGGTGGAGATTATAAAATCATGCAATCTTTTTCAAATTACTTTTTTTACTTATTTATTATGCCATCATAAAAGTGATAAGATGGCATGAAGGATCACAGGAATTACTGTAACAGAAAGTTACAAAAAAACATTTTGATAAACAATATTGTTTGTGCTTGAATGTTCAATTCATTGTTAAAGAAAAAATTAAATCATGAATCATAAATTAATCGTGAAGAATTATGAGTTATCAGTAAAGAAAATTCACTGTCTCTTATAACAGTAATGATAATCTACCTAGAGAATATTTTTAAAAGCTACACTAATTCAAAACCAAGAAACAGGCTCCACATATGCATATTGTGTAAAGATGATCAAATCAAAATAGTTTAGAATTTGTAGAATGAAAGATTATATTTGTTTCTTTCTTACTTAGAGATTACCATTACCCTAAGACAGATTCTGTGCTAATGCTGATAAAGCAAGCAAGCATCTCCAATAAAACCCAAATTTATCTACTCTTCACACAAATTTTTAAAAAATTTTGAAAACTTAAATGATGCCATGGATCTATTATACTCATACCTTTTTAAAAAGACCACAACTGCTAACTATAAGGTATTCAACAATATGTTGACAAACTTAGCATACATCAGATAAATGCTCACAATTAGATTATAAAGCTCATTTTACTTTTTGCCATGAATACACATTTTAAAATGACACTTTTAAGAGCATATACGAAGGCTCCTACCGATATGAAATTGACAATTTTAATTGATAACTATTTTACAAAAGCGTAAAAGCGTAACTGCCAACACTTTTTTTTACTACAAAGATACACTTTTACAGCACACACAAAGGCTCCTACTGATTTGAAATTGACAAGTTTTAATTGATATATATTCTACAAAAGCACAAATTGCTAATGTTTTTTCGTTACAAAGATACAGCAAATATGTAAAAACAATTTTTAAAAAAAGGTATGAGTTTTTTTAAAATAAGAAAAACATTCACTTTATATGGTATAGTAAGCATTTAATAAGTTTAATACTGTCTTCAAAATAAATAATACCTGCAAGGTAACAAAAATCATATTGATTTTTGCCATATCTACTCTTGAAGCTGAATTTTTACTGATTGTCATCAACTAATTAATGTTTTGTTCAAGAGATAAACATAGAATGCATATACATATATATTTTCATTAAAGCATGGTCAGGATTGTTTTATACATTTTGAAATGCTATAACATGAAAATAATTTTTAAGCAAATGCCAAAGTACATTCATTGTATATGGATAATTAATGGGGTAGTAACATATTTATCTCATTTTTCCACTTCCCTTAACCATTATACAATTAAAGCGGATAAAATTCCTCATTTTAAAACTTAGATCCGAGCTGCTTTATTGTGATCAATATGCCCTATAGTAATACAAATAACAGACATTTTTCTTACTATCCTTTCTTTATTATGAAAAAGAGATCCTTGTTACCTTGCATCATGTATAGGGCTGGTGCTGCAGATGATTTAACAAACAGAAAATGGTTATGGAGATAAATAAAAGAAATTTTCATGTCAAAGATACATTTTGCGCTGTATGACCTGTCACCACAGCTGTGGATAAAATCAAACGATGATTAATAGCACCTCTCATTTGATAACTAGTGAGAATGATGAGACACTTAATATTAATACCATTATGGTTTTGAGTCATATATGAAAGACTGGAAGCTCATTATTTTGGTACTACACTGCTGGCCATTAAAATTGCAACATGAGGAAGGAATGATCTGACGAACGTCAAAGGAAGAAGTTGGAATGTGCAAATCATTAGTATTTCAGCACATTTAGACGATGCAGGAGGGAGAAAAGACATCTGAAGCACAGCATAAAAGAAAAGTTATGTAGTGGATTTCTCATTCGGAAAGTGCTTTGTAAGGTTGGAGTTTGCTCAGAATATCATGTTATCCTCGGATAAGAAGAGGAAATGCTTACCTGCAAGTTTCGAAATTCGATAGAGGCAGGATCGTTGCCTGTCAAGAGTGTAGATTATCGTTCTGTGATATCACCGGTTGCACTGGTCGACATCCAACCACTGTCATGCGAATATGGAATCAATAAAGTGCTGAGGATCATACTGAACAGCATGCAGGATCTCAATGCCCTCCCATGACTAATGCCAGAAAGAACAGACATATTGTGAGGTAAGCCCTGCAAAACTGTATGACCACATCACGGACCATTAGTCAGGAAATGGGCAAGTTTGTAGCACGCCCAGTATCAGCTCATAAGGTGCGTTGACGTTATCAGCAGCGTGGACTATCAGGAGGGTGACCATTACTTCGCTTCCTTTGACAAAGTAGCATAGAGACAGACAGCGACAGGTGCACCAAATGACAAAGCTGGCTACAGGAGTGGCACAATGTCACCTTTCCAAATGAGTGCCGGTTCTATGTGCAGTATTTTGATGACCGTATACGTGTCTGGAGGGTCCCAGGAGCCTGCATGTCATCTGCTTGCATTTGATATCGACATAGAGGTTCTGCACCTGGTGTGACGGCTTGGGCAGCCATTTGGTACACGACACGCACATCTCTAGTTCGGATGGATGATAATTTCAATGCAGATGGGTACATTTCTGACTTTTTACGTCCAGTGGTTGTGCCCTATCTTCAAGACCCCTAAACAGTATATTCCATATATTCCTAAGCAATATATAGTAAAGATAATGCAAGACCACATGTTGCATGTCATGTTCGGACCTTCCTCGATACACAGGGTATTTGATTGCTACCCTGGCCTGCACAGTCTCCAGATCTGTCACCCACTGAAAACGTTTGGTCATGGCTAAATGAGAGACTGGCCCACCACCTCTCTCCAGCTAATACAATTGATGAAATGTGGCATAGACATGAAGCAGCATGGAATGAGTTGTCCATTTCTGTATTCTCAGCTCCATGCCTAATGGTTTAAAGGCCGTTTTAGCTGCCCGGTATGGCAGCTGTTTCTACTAAGTTTGCAACCCTGTAAACCTCCAATGTGCGTACATATTTAATCATTTTGTCTTCATACCACACTGTTTACATGCAATCTTTTTTGCATTTGCTTTCCTTCATGGTGTTGCAATTTTAATGGCCAGCATTGCACATTAATTGAATAATCAAAAATTTAGTGTTATTTGTCTGTGCAAGGTTTCATTACTTAAATGCAATGAAAATTAGTTTTTCCTCAAACAACTCATCACTGGAAATGAAAAGTAGACTTTACAATGTTAGTAAAAAAAAAAAAAAAAAAAAAAAAAAGATGGTCAAACCCAAGACGACCAACACAGGTGATCTCAAGGGCTGTTTTGCAGCCAAAGAAAATTCTTTTCTCTCCCTCTCTAGTGACAATAGAAAGAAGTCATATAATACAAGTTGCTCTCCAGCTAAATTTTTATTCCATTAAACACTGCCTATAATCAGAAAAAATGAACAAAGTCACTGAGAGGAAGAGGTCAGTTATTGCCAACAGAATAGGTACTGGAGTTCCACCATGACATAGACAAACTACATATTTGTATGAAGACTTGGCAAAAATTTTTATACTGATGTTTTAGTTCACCCATCATATTAACCCAGATCTTCAGCTTTCAGAGTACTATCTGTATATAGCTCTGCAAAATGCTTTTAATGGTTTAAAATTATCAGATTTAAATTTCTGTAAAAACACTTGAAGTAAATTTTAGGGAAAAGGCAAGAAAATAGAAAAAAAAAAAAAAAAAAAAAAAAAAAAAAAAGGAGGGAAGGAAGTAATCACCAAAAAATTAATTACATTAATCAATTGGGTCAGTGCCATGAATTCTACAAACAAGGTACATTTCAGCAATAAGAAAACTGGACGAAAATCACTGATAAAAATGCTTACAAAATCCATTATGTGTAATACAAAATTTAGAAATTTTAAAAACACTAAAAAATTGGGACAAATATATGTTACAACCTAGCAGCTATGACAAAGCATGTAAAAGACTATCTACCTATAAAAAAAAATAAAAAAAAAAAAAAGGAAGAAAGTCATTATGGAGGATTTTTTTTTAAGGAACACTGGCTTGTATTTATGCTTCACCTATGGATAGCCATGAAAACAATTTAGTTTTTTCCAGTACAAAGTAAATTTCATATAGCACATAAAACCCAATCAAAAACCAAACTATTATTAATGTCCTATGGTTTTTTTTCCACACTGTCGTTGATCTGTATTAATAGCACTAAATAGATGGAAATATGTAAAACTCATTAAGTCATTATATATGGACGTTTAATCCATGAAACAAAATAAGGACAGAAAAGTCAAAACTCATGGACTGCACTGCATAAAAAAATTCACACTATAGGCTGACTTTTACAGATGATGTCGATTTTAAAACTTAATTTTAAAAGCTTTCATACTTTGGCTGTAGTAGCCGCCCAAGCAGTATACTGGGTATGGGAGTCAACTGCGATACTGAAGAGCCCGGGTTCGAATGCCGGAGAAGGCATGGATGTAAATTGTCTGTCCCCTCATAGGAGGCAATGGTGGCCACCTAATAGGAGCCTCCATAGTAAAATGGTCACCACTTCTGGCCTTAGAAGTCGCCAATGCTGATAAGGCAAGTGCCTGCCATTCGAAGGGGGTAACTTTGGCTGTAGTCACACATTCACACAAAAAAACAGTCTCTAAAAATATATAAACAAATACTACGAAACTCAATAACTAATTCTTGATGCTTATCAGAACAAAAAGAGGAAAAATATTGTGTTAGAAGTATTTATCAGTAAAAGAGCAGTAGAATGTTTATTAAACATTAAACAACACTTTAAAGAAATTTAAGGAATCATCTTTAAAACAGCAAAAGATCTGATCACAGAAATCAAGAAAAATTAAAAGACTGAAATTCTAAAATTATATGCATAAAATCAATGATCCCTTTCAACTTAAATACTACAGTAACCTTATTACAGAATGTACGCAATTCATTCATTGTCTGTCTGGCAGTTTAGTCTCCTATGTGTCATCTTTTAAGTGCCCCAAAATGGTTAATTTCTAGCATTCTAATATGATGAACTAATTACTGATTCAAATTACTTGTTATCCCATACATTCGGTAATAAATATTTTCCATGATTATCATTAATACAATAATTATTTGTTCTATCTCAGATAGAAAAAATAATTTAGAATTGCAGAACAATATAAGAAATTTCACATATTTAACTACAAATATTTTTTGCTCTTTTCAATCTATGCAAAATTTATAAATTATTATTTCCAAGTATGATCATTTTAAAATTACAATGCTGTTAAATCCAAATTCTAAAATTATTATGGCCTATGAAACTGCAAAGCTTCACTACATCAAATCTCACACAATTAGCACCAGCTCAAAATTTTTTTTCTTTCCATAAAGCCATTTACATGACACACACTAAGTTCTGCATTCCAATCTGAAATTTATGAACATTATGAACTAATGTTTGTAACTTACATAATTTTAACTCGTATCATAATTTTAATTCCAAAATAAGCATTTTATGTACAGAGTAATAGAAAAGATACAACAGATCAACTTAAAATTGCATGATATGCAAATAATCATGAAAGGCAATAAATTAATAGCAGTACACATATATGCCATTTATGTACCTCAGAAATACTGATTGGAAGCACTGTACATGGGTAGAACAAAGAGCTACTGTTAAGTTTCGGATTTGTGTTTTTCATTGCTCCTGTGCATAGGCAGCTTAAACTAGATCCTGTTAAGAAATATGGCTGCCATAAAAAAGATTTCCAACATTAACGGCTAGAAATCTATGGCATATTGAAACTGAAAACTACCTTTTGAGAAACTAACATTTGTGTTAAGATAGACTATTTGCATAGTGATGCAAACATGAGGAAAAATGGACTCAATGAAGTGAAAAATCACAACAGCTGAATCATATGAAAGACCATGATAATGGACATACTATATGCATAGTTAATTACTGGACAGTACTGCCACAACTCAAGTATTAGAAAAACTTGATGTACTGCAAAGCAACCAGTTACTGCACATATAGTTGAACACTGACATACCACTGGGAAATTTTTGCCAGGTACCCATTACTTCAGAATGCATATCATAGGTCTCTGAGACTGCTATGAGACCCTAGACTATTGCATATGATGGGATCAATGACATATAAAATTTTCATATGAATCCCCTCTGTAGCACCATGATGCCAACCAACGGTAGAACAGGGACAGACAGAGTAAGTCCCACATTACATATCAGAGTACCAATCCATCATCTAGCATTATGGTATAAGATGCCACTGGTTTCCAATTCTCACTGCACCGGATAACCACCATTACATATCTGAAGTGTAGCAGCCTGTTGTTCTTTCTCAGGCCATGCATTCACTAGATGTATCACCTAATAAATGCATCTGGTCATGATAGCACAGCACAGACCAATCTTAGCTACAGCAGATGAAACCTGATAACATACCGAAACTACTGAGTTGCATACCTCAAATACATAATGAACATAATTTCCCTTCTGTACTGGGATACAGAACGGCAGTTACCACCACTTACAGTGGCAATGCACTAGACTGACTTCTTTACATTAAATGTCAAACTAAGCAGCAATTATTTCTTTTTCATATAAAATAATATCTGTATTAAACATAAGGAGTTCATGGCTTTTTTTGTTACATAATACTGCACTTTTTCATGTGTGTATTTGTATATGCCACGAAAAAGTGAGCACCAGTAAGCCTAGCTGAATGTTACAATATTTAATTCTACAATTCTAATTCAAAGCAAAAGGATCGAATTATAAACACAAACAAATTCCTAATTCAAGACAAAAGGACAAATTGCAAACAAAAATTATGAAGATAAACAGGAAGACAAGGAATGACAAACTGTCCGCATTTCAAGTTTTGTCATCCTATAAATTAAATGCCATCAAATTAAGCTAGAGTTAGTTAGCAGGTTCACTTTTACTTATTTCCTACTTTTAATCCTACAGCAGCTCTGCACACAATATTTTTTTTAAGATATTAATATGTCTTTCATTTACTTATATATATATTGTTACGAATTTGGTATTTAAAAAAGCTAATGTTAGTTCAATTACAAATTAAATGATTTTATTTCTCGCGCAGTGCAGCGCGTGACGAATATTAAAAGAAAGCTAAGCCGTAAAATTGAAATTACAAGAGCGCGTGCATTAAATAAATAAATATCTCTTTTCGATTTCGAGAAAGTACTGGAAAATTCTAGCGCGTGATTTTAAAATCTTATAAAAGGAGGAAAACATCTCAGTTTGTAGTAGTTGCTTAGTTTGTTGTTGTTTAGAAAACTGCTCTTGTTGATTGTAGCGAATTCGCGGATTAGCGTTCTTTAGCTGTTTTTAATTGCGTTCTATTGGACATTTGAGTAGTTAAAAGATAACTACTGTGAGATATTGTAATACTGCATGATAATTTGAGAAAATTTAAGCATTTTTGTTGTGATAATAATAAATTTTTTTTGTTCATTTTTCATCGGACTTGTGCATTCATTTCATAACGAACCCGTACGCACGCAACAATTTTTGGTGGCAGCGGTGGGATTTGAATGCCAATAACAAGAGCGATGGAAGAGCAATTAAGGCAGTTAATATCAGCCTTTGCCTCATTTAAAGAAGAAATAAAAGAGGAAATGAAATTGGGCCAGGAATCCGTTAAGGAAGAAATGAAATTGGGCCAGGAATCCGTTAAGGAAGAAATGAAATTGGGCCAGGAATCCGTTAAGGACGAAATGAAAGCCGTTCAAGCTGGTCAAGAAGAAATGAAAAGAGAAATTACTTGCATAATAGAAAATAAATTTGAAGCTATGGAAGGCAGAATTGACGCAGTTGAAAATAAAGTTGGACATATTGAAGAAAAGGTTTCTTCCGTAAAAGATCATATTGAAGAAAGAGTTTCTTCGGTGAAAGAAGAAATAGAAGAAAGAGTTTCTTCTGTAAAAGAACATATAGAAGGGAGAGTTTCTGCTGTGGAGGAACGAATTGAAGGAAGAGTTTGTGCCGTCCAACACCAAATCGAACAACAAATTGATGAGAGAGTTTCTGCAGTTGCCAAAGAAATGGATACTTTAAAGAAATTCGTAGCGTCGGCAGGGAGCAGGAGTGATGATTTTAAATTCTTACCAATGCCTGCTCGTCCACCTCTGAAGCTATCCACATATGATGGGAAGACCTACTGGCAGGTGTATAAGAGACAATTTTCTATCGTGACGGATGCGAATGGATGGGATTCCCAAGCTAAGGCCTGTCATCTCGCCGCTTCTCTAAGAGCCGATGCAGCGGATATCCTTCAGACTCTTCCCGAAAACAAAAGGTTAGATTTCGAAGCTCTATCCGGCGCTTTGGAGCTGCGCTTCGGCGGGAAATGTTTAAAAGACTACAGCAGGCTCCAATTAAAATCTCGTCAACAGAAGCCTACCGAAACACTTCAGGAGCTCGCCGCGGATGTTGAAAGGCTGTCCCATCTCGCCTTTTCGGAATGCCCGACAGAAACAAGGGAAATCCTGTCCTTACAATACTTTATCGACGGCATCCGAGATACTGAAATACAGAAAGCTCTTCGAATGGCAGATGTAAAGGACATAAAAAGCGCTCTGTTGTACGCCATGAAGTTCGAGGCAGCCCAGCAAGCAACTAGTAGAGATCGCTACCCAGTTAGAGCTGTGCGAGTCCATGAGCCAGTGGATCAACTGATGGCTCGTTTAGATGATTTAGCCAGACAAGTCGAAGATTTGATACGGAGTAGGAGCGAGAAGAAAGTGGCTCTAAGGTGTTGGAGATGTGGTAGTGAAGGTCACCTAAGACGGAATTGCAGAACACCCCAGGGTACGGAATATAAAGCAGATGATTTTACCAGACAAGTCAATGGCTTGAGACGGAACAGAAGTGAAAAGAAACTAATTCTAAAGTGCTGGAACTGTGGAGTTGAAGGCCACATACGAAGAAACTGCAGAACACCCCGAGGTACGGAAAATAAGACCATTTCCCAGCAACAACGCAGTAAACAAATTAGTGACCATATCGAGGAACGGAGGTTGCCAGATAGTGAAAAACCTTGTTTTAAAGCTCTTAAAATTTATACAGTGAGTGGCAACAATAACGGACTGTCCATCAATGGGAATATCGATGGAGTTCCTTGCAGTATGATCATTGACACAGGAGCTAATGTTACCATCATTAGGAAAGATTTAGCTGAACAATTTAAAGATAAACTTATTTGGACGCCATCCTGTGTTACCCTTCAGACTGCGTCTGG
This sequence comes from Stegodyphus dumicola, assembly GCF_044657685.1. Taxonomy (NCBI): domain Eukaryota; kingdom Metazoa; phylum Arthropoda; class Arachnida; order Araneae; family Eresidae; genus Stegodyphus; species Stegodyphus dumicola. The sequence goes on along the minus strand of NC_140780.1, from coordinate 241,794 downwards.
TGACAAGATCGACATAACTGGGAAGTTAAACGTAAACATCACGTTTGGAAGTGCCGCCTACCATCACACGGCATATGTGGCGGATATTACAGATCCATGCATACTCGGATTGGACTTTTTAAGGAAATACAATTTTTCCTTAGACTTGAAAAACAACAAACTGCTTTCAGGATCTGAAGACATGACTATCCATCCTAAGAAGGGATCCTCACCTGGAAATGCCGACGCTTTGTCCGAAAGAACCAGCTCGAGAAACAGCCGAAATCATGCTAGGTTCGAAAAGAAACACCAGACTACCAGCTATTCTCCATCTCAGATGCTCTTCGGTCGAGACCTTCGTCTGCCTTGTGACCGCCTGTTTCATCGCTGTACGGATGCACCTTCATCGTCTGAGGAACACATCCAAGATGTCAAGGCCCGTTTTGAAGTGATGCACCGTTCCGCACGAAAGCGAGTGAACTTGGCGACGGAGAAAGTGAAGACCAGATACAACACGAGAGCTGCTGGACATAGATCCAACGAAGGAGACAAGGTGTGGTTGTGGAACCCGATTTGACGAAAAGGAGTCAGGCCTGATTTACAGTCACCTTGGGATGGTTCGCACACAATCCTAAACAGGCTAAATGACGTCATGGTTCGGATCCGTGAGTCTTCGAACTCTTACGACAGGTTAGCTCATTACTATGGCCATAGTACATAACGTAAATAATTGTAAATAGTATAAGACCATGGTCCGTTTTGTTTAAATGTGTATTTGATTTGTTTTATGTATTTCATTTATTGTTCATGTTGTTTATTATTGTAATGTAATGCTTATTAATGCATTTATGCCACAGTTGTAAGTTTAGCTTCCTGTCCAGGGATTGTACTGCCCGGGACGTGCAGTCCTTGGGAAGGGGGCAGTGTTACGAATTTGGTATTTAAAAAGCTAATGTTAGTTCAATTACAAATTAAATGATTTTATTTCTCGCGCAGTGCAGCGCGTGACGAATATTAAAAGAAAGCTAAGCCGTAAAATTGAAATTACAAGAGCGCGTGCATTAAATAAATAAATATCTCTTTTCGATTTCGAGAAAGTACTGGAAAATTCTAGCGCGTGATTTTAAAATCTTATAAAAGGAGGAAAACATCTCAGTTTGTAGTAGTTGCTTAGTTTGTTGTTGTTTAGAAAACTGCTCTTGTTGATTGTAGCGAATTCGCGGATTAGCGTTCTTTAGCTGTTTTTAATTGCGTTCTATTGGACATTTGAGTAGTTAAAAGATAACTACTGTGAGATATTGTAATACTGCATGATAATTTGAGAAAATTTAAGCTTTTTTGTTGTGATAATAATAAATTTTTTTTTGTTCATTTTTTATCGGACTTGTGCATTCATTTCATAACGAACCCATACGCACGCAACAATATAAATAATTAAAGAAAGGAGAACAAATTAAAAAAGACCTTTGTGGTCAAGAACTTTTGTGCATTGAGCTGCAAAATTTAGAAAACAAGTTAAAAGAATAGTCTTAGTGCTTCCGCTAAAAAGTAGCTTAGATACTGCGGTTACAGTGAAACAAATTTTAACATACGGAAAATAAAGTGCAATTAAGTGTAAACATTATTATCACTAGAATATTTACAAATAAAATTCAAATCTAATTGTAAGTGAAATGTTGATCAAGGTAAGGCAAATTTTAAACAATAGAATAAAAGTGTGATATAAGACTTAAGCAAAAATACAAAAACAAAAAAGCGGTAAATGGTAAATTAGCCCAATTCGAATCTCATTACCGACCCTTCAGGGGAAATTATATAATGATATTCGAATCCAGCTAATTCCATAACGCATTTCGTCGAAACAGACAACTGAAACTATACACGAAACTCTTCTTGAATATTAACTGAAAAACTTAGTTAAAAACTTTAGTGTCAATTCTCTGTTCCATTTCCTGACACGTCTGCTTGAAAAAACACATTAAGGTGTAAGAAAAACTATACATAATGGCCTGGTTAGGTAAATGTACAAAATAAAATAAATAGCGATTTGCTATTAGTAAAAAAATACAAGATTTTTAGGAAGGACCTACTAGCTTGTAGAGTTTAAACTTTGTGAACGTAGTTAAGAAATTAAAATAAAAAGCGAAGAAGACTATATATATATACACACTATATATATAAATTTTTAAAAAGTTAAATTATAAACAAATAGCCAAATTTTTTTCAAATAAATTTTAAACAAAATTTTAAACAAAAATTATTTTTTAAATAATAAATAAAAATACATTATAATAAATAAAAAATATATAAATCGATGAAAATTTAGCAGGTGAATGAACAGTCAATATTTGAGACTGAGATCTGAATGAATATTAATTTTTAGACCTAAAAATTCAAACAGCAGAAAATACATGAAAATTAAAAATGAATACAATTGTTTTATCAATGTTAGACCTGAACATCGTCAGGATGTATGTGAGCTTAACACTGATACAATTACCATACCCAGTCTACTAGATATGTTTCTGTTCATCCCAAATTAGCATAGGTTTCAAAATTAATTATTTTAAAATTATTTGTACCTCTAAAATTTAAAAAACGCTACCCCTACATACCATGCCTGCTAAAAAAATGTAAATACAATAATATAAACAACATTCAAAATAAAAATTCAAGGCATCAAAAAATACCTGTTGGATCACATGTATAAAAGTGAACAAAACTTCTCGCAAAAACAAAACTTCTCACAAGAAAACAATAAACAATTGTGTAAGTGCCTACTGAAATATAAATAATCTGGAATTATAACAATGTTAAAAATTGGCATCAAAATACAAAAATACAATTACAAAAAAAGGCGAAGAATTAATTAAAATTTATCAAGCAGTAGCTACTTCTAAATGACTGCTGAAAAGAATGTAGGCGGAAAGTCAGAGTAAGGTTATTATAGACGACAATAAAAATACTTTCTCACCTCATTCCTCCTCGCGGTTTAAAAAATTGGCTTTATTATGTAAAAGAATATTTATAGTCTGTAGAGGAAGCCAGCTTTTTTTCAGTAGTTTCTTAAAAATAATTAGGAATTTGATTATTGCCCACTTACTTGTGAAAGTAATAAAATTTCCTGTTGCTATTGCTCAACTTATGTGCAAATATTATTGATACGAACTAATTGATAATAAATAGTATTTTCTACAGCCTTTTTGAGATGTTACTGCTCCATTTAATTAACTTAATTGAATAAAAGTTAATCTCACTTCTTGATAATTAAAAATGCCAAGATTCAGAAAATTAACAGTCAGGTTTGCTCCGAGTTAGTGTTACTAAGACACGAAAAGCAAATACTGCTAGACTGGATATGATTAAAATTGTTGAAAGTAACAAAAAAGAAAGTAATGCGAGTGAAAGAAATCTGGGTCAGATAAGGTAACTGTATCAATAGGCTTACCTACTGACAATGCTCGGATCTGACAGTGATAAAATGACCATACCAATTTCAATTTTGATGTATTTTTGAATTTTTTAGAGTTAAAAATTTAAAACATAATGTTCGTTCAGATGTCACTCTCAGCCAAAGACTACTGACTATTATTCATTCAACTTCTAAATTTGCATCTATTTTTATATTTTTCGTTTCATACAATAATTACTTTTGTTTGCAATTTATTATTTAAAAAAAATACTTATTTGATTATAACTTAACATGTTTAAGTAATTTATGTCAATCTTAGCAGCAAATGCACAGGGTTCTAGGTTTGACAGTCATTCTTGCAATTTGCTTTTTTCAATTTTATATTAGTTTGTATCTGAGTAAGCAACTTAATATATTCTTTTATTATTATCTATTACTCTTATTTTAATAATTCAAGGACTTTCCGATTTTGAATTAATCTATTACTTTCAGGCAAAACTGAGGTTTCAAGTTTTTCCTTCATAAATCTTGACTGTAATTAAGGTTAGCCCCCTTTTTACTTTTATCATCTTGCTGATTTGAAATATAGGAATGTAAAAATTCCAATTGTTTAACATACAGACAGACATAATGCCCCACCAGCTAATCCAACTTGGTGAGAAAAAGCAGTCTGAAAAACATCTAATTGTATTTACTCTATTACTTGTAACAAATGTAGTAAGGTTTGTATAGGACAGACTAAAAACAATCAAGAATAAACAACTACAGATCTCGCATTAAAATGAATTGCTTGCATCAGCTCATACTTCTCAGGCCACAGTAGAAATAGAACATTTTAAAACACACAGTTTCACTGATATTTCAATTAAAATTTTAGATTTTATTCCTAATCTAAAAATTAGGCTTTTCAGAAAATCTGCACATTTTAAAAAACAGGGACTTAACACTTATCTTAATAAATGTACTTTATATTTTAATCATACTACTTATGGAAGATTTAATATTTTCAGTAAAAACGCTCTTAGAAGAACTAGATGAGGCAAAAAGACTACAAACAAAATACTAGTGGTTAATGTTAATAAACTTCAACTTAAGTTCATTAATTTATTTAATACTGAGATTTCACTTTAAAAAGTGTCACATTACTGCACACATTTACATTATCACAACTTCAATAGTACTTCATAGGTACTTTCAATAATTTTTCTGATATTAAAGACTTTGTATTAGATTTTATTATACTTAAATTTCAAAGTAACAGAAAGATGATGACCATGAATTTCTCTCTTATTAACTTTCTACATCTTGCCTTCAATAGAATAAATTTAAAAAAAAGGTTTAAAACATCACAATATCTTTTCCCACAACAGATTCCAGGACTCACGTCTGTTTCAACTACCCCCCCCCAAAAAAAAACGGCTTTCCAACCATCAGGAACTGAACTGAAAAGCAACTTGATACTGCAATGATGTAGTTCCCCCCCTTCTTGTATGGATTCTCCCAATAAACACATTATTACTGGTAATTTTGATATAGTTGGAAGATTATTTTTTAAGGCAGCTTATGAAACAGAGTACTAAATTTACGCCAGTTAGTTGGCTCAGTTAATAAGTCATTATGCATTAAAAATGTTGAAGATAATACAGATGACTTCATTTTAAGAACCAGCTTCAAACTTTGCCTACCTACTCAAACCTTTATGGAATGGAAACATATATTAAACAATGGCAAAACAGCACTGTCTAAGCAGCAAAGTTCTGAAAGTTTTTACCTCTTGCAAGAACTCAAAAAAAATTTCTACTCTTAGGGCTAAATTTTTTATAACTAAAAACAAAGTCGGTAATAATTTCAGCATCATTTGTAACAGCTCTCTTGATGAAAGCGAACTTAAACAAGCAGTTACTTATGGTGTTGCTAAAAGTAACAAAAGAGCAATTATTAATAATAAACATCATGCTTTTCACAGAACACTAAAATTATTTCTTAATTCTGATTTCAGTAGATTTTCTAACTTATATGCACTGCTTAAGTTCCAAAAGAGCTCAGTCAACTTCAGATTTATTCCTAATGGCACGAGGAACTATAAGGAGGGATATGACTACATTTTTTTCTCTTAAATTCAAGCAGATTTGTAAACTTAATTTAAAAAATGTAAACAAAGAAAAACACTTCAATTGCATCATTTATAACAACCATCATGTGATTAAAATTGTAAAAGAGCAATATACTTAATATCAATTGCTATGACTTTGGGAACCTTTATACACCACAGCCAATGAAAAAAAATTTATACCAGTCTATTAGAATTACCAATGTTACAGATACGTAAAAGTTTAGATACTATTACCTGGAAGGTATATCTCCACTGCTCTCTTTTTCACAATTACATTTAGTTCCGAGATACTACTTTTCTGCAAATTAATGGCATCTTTATGGGAATGAATTATTCTACTCAAATATGTAACCTTTACTTATTTACTAAAAAGTAGAGATTTCTATAGATATATTGAGGATATCATTCTTTCAACAATTTTAACTTCATCAAATCTAGCAATATTTAGCCTTCCTGTCTTAAATTTAAGACAAACTGAGATTCATCAGTTTGACCAGCTGTCGATTTTCTGGATCTTAACATTTTTAATTACCAAAAGAAGTCACATTACTTGACAAAAGAGATTTCGACTTTAATTCTATTAAGCTACTTAATCGGAACAGTACATCTCCAAAAAGGTTATAGGAAATACTATTTATAATCAACTAGCTTGTATAAAAGATATTTTAAGGGAAGTCAACATACCAGAAATTCTATTGTTTTCACAAACATTCGCCAATAATCAAGTTAATAAATATGTTTAAAAATAATTAAAACTGAAAAAAAGCTGGCATCATCTATGAACTGCGATTTTTTTTTTAACATAATGAAGCCCTTTTTTTTTAACATAATGAAGCCCTTTTTTAAAGGAAGAATGAGGTGAATGGGTGAGGAACTACTTTTAGTACGTAAAATTTGTAAAATATGTAATTTACTGTAAATTTGTATTTTTATTTCTACCATTATGGCTGTAACTTTGACTAATGGGGACATTTCAAATTTTCTGAAAGTTGCCACTGCAGCCAAAATAACACAAAGAGCTGTTAGTCTGTTCTATTTTTCTTTTTCTTAATTTTTAATTTAAGTTTTTATAGCAACTATTTCATTAATATTATTTGGCGAGATTAAAGGCTGCTCTGAGTTCAGATAATTTTCCCATCCACATTCTTTCCAACATTCATTTAGAACTACCTACTGCTTGAGTAAGTTTTAATTGATTCATATGATTTTTGTAATTAGACTGAAATATTGATTAACAAATTTGCTGCCGATCAGCATTAAGTTTTGAAAATATGTGCTAGTACTGGCATGGAGTGAAGGTTAGAAACTAGTTGTCAATGTATGTAGTTTGGAATGAAGACAAAGTTCCATTTCATGCAAAGACCATACACGAATAACATTCAGAAATTAGTTTGTAGGAATATCATTGTAACTGTCTTATAACATATTTATTTATAATATATATATATATATATATTTGTTTGTGGCATAGTTTCATTCAAAAATAATGCATATTATTGTTACTAATTTTGATTCATTTTTAAATACCTTGTGCCAGGGTTCATGCAGCATTGCAAAAATAAATTTACCTTTAGTGCCAATCACACACTGGTGTGCAGTCATAAAATTCTATGCTTAAAGGCTTAGCAATCAATATGGTAGACATAATAATCTTTTGTTACCTCTTTTAAATCATATTTCTCATAAAGTTGGCATATGGGTACAATCTATTTCTATCACACAGCATTAACTATCAACATAACCTCACATGACCAGCAGTGAAAGTGTTAATGTTTATTGAATTCCAGATTTTTTATACTTAATTTTATGACTGCATTTACCACTTATATATTTACTGTGTTTATAGTTTTCCTGTAAAAAGTGTTGCTTTTGCCCACTTTGCCATTTTTATGCATACGACCCAACCGAAATTTTCTGATGCTTTGAATTTTCATTTTGAATGTAGTTTATACTATTGTATATATGCTTCTCTGGCTGGCCATATATGTAGGGATAGAGTCTTTAAATTTTCAGACATAAAAATGGTTTTTAAAAATGGTAAATATTACATTTTAAAGCCTCAGCCAATTTGGGATTAACAGAAACATATCTAATAGGCCAGGTATGATGATTGTATAGGTGTTATATCTACCTACCTCCTGACAATGTTCAGGTCTGGCAGTGAAAAAAATCAACATATTAATTTTTAATTTTCATTTATTTTAATCATGTAATTTATTAGTTCAAAAAAATTTGCATACGTGGTAATAATTTAACATTTTAAAGTAATGTACGTCAATTTTAGCAGCAAATGCACAAGATAATAATTCTCAAAGTCATTCTTGCAATTTGCTTTTGTCAAGTTTTATATTAATTTGTGTGTTGTGTATGTGAGTGCACATGCATGTACATTTATATATGTGTGTGTGTTTACACAAGAAACAAAACCAAATGCTGGGTATTGGTGACTGGAAGAAAGCATTACTCATTGCAGAGTATCAGTAGCATGGCCATCACCTTGAATCTTGTTTGAAATTTTTAGCAGAGTATCAGTAAAAAGAAACAGTACAAACAGAAATGGGAACAGCAGCAACATAACAAAATCCTTCCATCATTTATAATGCCAATCTCATTTGAGTCCCAGACTTCAGGGCTACTTTAGATCAGATAGAAGGGAAAAAAGTAACAGGCACACAACAGCCAAATTGTGTCAACTTAAGATACTTATTCCTTTTAAAAAATAAGGTATGAAAAAATTAAATGCAATATAAGGTATTTGAAAATTCTAAAAAATTTTAACTACAATTCTTGCATCACATACCTCCATTTTGATTTACAAAGTTCATCGACAAGTCACGATAGATACCATAATAATCATACTCTTCAACAAGTAGCACTTTCACCACTCAAGACCTAAATTTGAGTTAGATTCCTGCAATGACTGTTGAAATAGATGTTATTAGGTTTTTCAAATCATATTATACTTAGAAAGAAAATAACTATAATAATACTGAAATGCCATTAGCTTAAAACTTTTTTTTTAATGTGAAAGGGTATGTACAACAGACATTTCTCTGTCAATTAATGTAATTATCTTGCAATATCATTTTTATTAAAAGGCTTGTGTTACAATATGTAGTTTCCTATTAATACCTATAGTTAATAAAAATCAAAACTTCAATTTGTGTATAAAACAACAAATAATTCTCACTGTGTTTTTTTGCACTGCAACTTTGTGAATGTAACCCCCCCAACCCCCCAAAAAATATCTTTGATAAACTACAAAAAATTTGATAATGCACTAATTATCAGGTTAGCGAGGGAATACTATATATTAGATTAAGCATAAATAGTTGCAAATCTCCGACTAATCTTGATGCAGAATAGAAAGTAATACAAAGCAAAAATTATGCAAATATTTTTCATGTGTATTATATAGAACTAAAGAAAAATCCAGCAACAATAACAACAAATGATGAAAGTTGGAATATATCATTTCTTCCTTTAAAAAATAAATTAAGAAAAAATCATAATAGCATAATGCAGATGACACATGCAAGCAGCAGGGAAAAGAAACTTTTACAAATTTACTACACATGCAACATAAGTGGCAAATGATAGAAATTCTTAATAAACAATTGTAAAAAGTTTCACACTTCTGTAGATGATATTGGAGCAGACAGTTTCTAGAAAGAGTAAACATGTAACATATAAATCATAATGAAAAATACACAGCATGCAAACAAGCTTTATATCAAACAAGTTTTGATTTAAAAAAAATAATAATATAACATCATATTAAATGAGGGGAAAAAAAAAAAAAAAAAAAAAAAAAAAAGAAACTGAACATACTATAAAATATCCCACTTACGAATCTAAAACTCAACCTTGAAATATATTTATTCATCAACAATTACCTAAAGCATTCAAACTTGCATTAACTACCAATCAGAGTTTAGCAATTATATTACTTAAAAACATGCTAGGGAAATCTATAATGCTTGAAATTAAATGAAATATCAACTCCCCTCCCAAAAAAATTCTCTCATTCATTAGTATCATCATGAAATACTATATGGTTCTCAGGAAAGAATAAACATCCTATAAATTATAAAATGCTAAAAATAGTCTTGCATTTAAAATTAGCATAGAAGTCAATTTAGTATATCAAAAGTAAGTCACTACTTCACTTTAATCATTGATTTAAGACACAAATATTGATGGTACAGTAGGAAGTAGTATCTACAATGACAAGCATTTTAATAAACAAGGCAAGTGCATTAAATTGGAAAAATGACACTGCAAAAAAATAAATGTAAGATTCTAGGCAAAATTCATCCGCCCTTTATAATATTTTTGCTTAGTGTCTCACTTTGAAGTTCAAAGTCATATACTAAACTAAAGAAATTTGGGTACTTCTTCGATATAGCGACCCCCGAGATTGAATCGCCAATCAACTAAGATTTCTTGCCAGAATCTGGCTACAAGTTCTGACACTTCACAAAACGATCATATATCAGCTTTGGGTGCATGTTTTTATACCTCGCCACGTAATCGTATATTATTAGCTGCAAGAGCAAAAATGCACCATGCTGCATTTTTGCTCTTGCAGCCTGTTCTTACATTATTCCTTTCTGATGAGGTTTTTGAATTCACACTGTTTATTTTAAAATACATCCATTGCATTTTTTTTTTTTTTTTTTTGTGAATATCACATTAACATTCTTTAATTTACCAAGTAATGAGGAAGATGCCATATTATTTTTCAAGAAAGAGGTTTTTTACCTGATAAACGAGTATGCAAAAATGGCCACAACATGAAATTTTATGTTAACGATGAAACCATTTGGAGATGCAATGTTAAAAATTGCAAAAAGAAGAAGGGCCTCCACATTGAAAATTTGTTCAGTAGTTCCAGAATATTATTTGTCACTGCTATTAGATTTAGGAATTCTTGGGCAGAGGAGCTGATGTCCATGAAACTGTATAACAAACAACTTAATATGGGTGACAGCTCAATAAGTGCTGCAGTTGAACAGCTGAACAGGAGCTGCAGTTTACTGGAATAATTACATGAGAGAAAATAATAATAACAAAGATTTTTAAAAAACATGCTTATGAGTATTTTTGTAATATATAATCTGTTGTTTATTTTTACATTCACATTTCATGAGCATGGAGAAATTATAGTTGAAATCTCGGCACAAATCTAAAATCACTAAACATGATCGAAGCCGCTGTAACAAAGTACTAAAATTTGATTATCAAGTAATGCATCACAGAAATGCATAGTATTAAGCAATGCATCATGTAATGCGGAATAAGTAATCCACTTATAAATGGTTTTTGAATGGAAATGTTTAATTTAAAAATATGAGATTTAAAAGGAAACACTTAAAATACAGCAGTCCGGTATTAACTATGCTGCAGCTTCACCTTGTTAGTTGTGCGTTATTATAACACTTATTAAAATGATTAATTTACAGGTGTATTTCCTTTTCTTCTGTATTATCAGTCTTTATACCCTAAATTAAGTCATATATCAAAGATAAATTAGACTCTGTTACTTTAAAACAGATCTCTCAAAGCAACTTATTGTCTCCTCTAGCTTCTCCAGTAATCATGGCAACATCTAAATATATATTCAAGATCCTATCTAAATATATTCAAGATCCTATCACTTTACTTCAATTTAACCATTTGCGCTACGACGAAACTCCACAGTTGCGGTGACATGCACTACAATATAACAAGCGGTAAAGTGTCTCATTTACGCCGCTTTGCATCTGCGAGTGCAATCCAGAGCTGTAACTCGAGAAATAAACAATCTCGTTGTTAGGCGACATGTGCACCACGTTATTTTCACTTTTGCGATAAATGCCTATCGATGTGGTGTTCATGTCGCATGCGGTTTGAGACAAAAGCATCTCGACATGCGTGGCATGTCTTTTTAGCGCAAGTGGTTAATGTGTTTCAGTTCTAGCTTAAGTCAAATTACATTACACAAAATTCTGAATTATTCCCGCAATCAAACATATTTCAAGACATCATATGTTTTCCACAAGAAAATAAATATCCCAAATTCTGTTCTTTTGATTCTATAGAAACATGTTAAACACATTTATAATGGCTATTAGAAAAATCTGGATTTATTATAAAGTCATATATTAAAATCTAATAGCAGTGTTCAAACAGCAAAATGTAAAGATTTCGTCCACTTAACAATTTTTCACGTAATGTATGAAATCAAAAAATTCAAGCAAGTACTACAATAAACTAACTTTACAACTCCCATTTATGCATAATAAATTGCCATATTTTATATCCATTTAAGCAGATATTCTTCTATATAATTAATCATGATTTTGACAAGGCTGTGAAGAATAAATTATTAGGCATTTAAGTTTAAATACCAGTTACATTTTTAAATAAGATCAAATTCTCATCAACTCTATTTCTAGAATGTTAAATAATTCAAATTAAAAGGCAAATTGCTTTATATACAATTGTGTTTTCTCAAAACTTTTGCCTTCTCAAGATTTAGAAAACCCTGAATTAGTAATTTATTTCTCAAGAATCTCATGCTTTTAACAAATTGCTTCAGTTAAAAACTAAACAAGTCTGCACTGATGTATGTAATAATACATAGCACTAGAAACATAGTAACAGTAATAATATAACAGCAATGCTTCAAATGTTGATAACTTTTTAAATGATAGCAGGTTAAATAAATTTAAAACAAAGATTTTATGCTTTACTTTCTTGCAGCCCTTTAAAAACTGAGTAACAGTGAGATCAGGTGAAAGATAAATTAATCTTATTCTTCATGCGATAATAACACTTGTCAAGCTGTATGGATAAAAATACGCCATAGCATAAGGCAAGCGTCCAAATTTTTGGACAAACTCTGCTTAAGACATTCCTAACATTTACAGAGAAATATGCTTAAAAATAATAGGAAAGGGTGAAGTGCACAAAAAATCGTAGAATACAGAAACAGAAAATATTATTATATTTTACATTTATTCAATCAGTAGTTATATTACAAATATATAACAAGTTATGTTTTTCAGTTGCTGACAATTTTTACATAAAGCGTCTATTGCTTTATCTGCTAAACAGGTCCTGTGTTTAGATACAAAAATTCCAGAAATGGAAAAAATTTTCACATTTTGTGTTGACATTAATTTTATCCACTATGGTGTATTTCTCAGCATTTTCAAATCTCACAGTCATCTACAATATGTTTCTGGTATAGAAAGCTTCTCTAACTTCCCTACCCATACACTGACATCTACATCAAAAACAAACCCTTGCAGTCTTAATAAAACTCTGCAGCAGCATAAATATTATAACACTAACAAATATTTATACAAAAAGCAACCTCAAGAGATGTAACTAGGCAACTGGTAGGTGTGTGAAATTTTATTTTACACTTCATCAGCACCTTCTCCAAAATCCTGGATAGATATGATTGCATTCAGCCGCAATACAAATCTTGCTTTTTAAAGCAATTTATGGTTATGCTTAATGTTATATCATTCTCTGAAGCTCATTCAAATCTCACATCATCAAAAAGTCTGAGCATAAATAAGAAAATCTTAGATTTCCTTCCTACATCATTCAGTATTTTTTCGATATTTTATTTTTAAGTACCGTAATTTCCGGAAGAAACGCTGCAGCGTTTACGTGTTTAAAACTTAAATTTTCAGCGTGTGCGGCATTTCTACCCATGCGGCGTTTAGGTGTACTAAATATAAAATATTTCCTATGATGGTCATTGTACATAGTTTGGATGGCCTTGTCATTGTGCATAGACTGGTGCTGTTCCCACACAAAAGACCACTCAGTTGATTTTTGCGAACGTTATTTTGTTTACCTTCTTTCCCTTGAACGGATCTACATGCCTTATTCACCCTAAATAAGATCTCAGAAAAATAACATTCTTCCCCCTTTCAAATCAACCATCTCATCAGTTTGAATAGTCTCTCTCCTCTGCCATTCGATGAATCTTCCAGTACCCATCCTCTCCCCACCCCTGCCTTTTCTGCAATTTTTTTCAAAGGTGGATACAACTCCACCTGGCCTTGCAATAATGAACTCTGACATATTTCCCCTTCAGCATGAATCAATTTTTCTTGGCATTCTGCCAGATACAGATCCCATCAGTTTGGGTACAAGTACTTGTTGGATAGTTTTTAAGTAAGAAGAGAGTGGAAAATTTGTGAAAATGTCACCTAAACGGCACAGAAGCTATACTGCTGGTTTTAAGCTTAATGTAATTTCACGTGCTGAGCAAATTGGAAATCGAGCAACAGCTCGAGAGTTTGAAGTTGATGAGAGTTGTATTCGACGTTGGAAGACTGAAAAAGAACTTTAAAATATGCCACAACAGAAACGAGCGTAAGAAGTGATACTGTAAAGTGGCCGAATCTAGAGGACGACCTTGAAAACTGGAAAAAGGAGCAACGAGGAAAGGGAATGTAAAAGCTGTAAAAATTCGCTTACAAGCAAAATTTATAGCAAAACGAATGAATATAATGATTTCAAAGGAGGTGTAGCAGATTTATGAAAAGAAAAAATATTTCTGTGCCTACTAGAACAACAGTCGGGCAACAATTACCAATGGACTGGCAGGATAAAAAGGCATCTTTTCTAAAAATATGTGACAGATATTATTGACAAAAAAAAACTTCTTCGGTCACAGATGGATGAAACGCCGTTAGCTTTCAACTCTCCTGCAAACAGAAGTGTTGATGAAACTGGTGCAAAAACCGTATCTGTGCTTACGACGGGGCATGAAATAACGTCATTTACATGTGTGTTAGAATGTGCCACAAACGGTGACAAGCTAAAGCCGATGATCATTTTTAAACAAAAGACTATTCCGAAGAGAGATTTTCCTAATGACGTAATTATTTGTGCAAACGAGAACGGCTGAATGTTCGAAACAATCATGCATGAGCGGCTACAAAAAGTTTGGCAGTGTCGTATGGGATCTTTTTTCCAACCAAAAGGGTTATTGATAATGGATTCCATGGGTGCTCATTTACTTGAGTCAGTGAAAACCAGATGTCAAAAATTGTCTACGACTGAAGCAATAATTCCTGATGGTTTGACAAAAATCTTACAACAGTTAGATTTATCAGGTAATAAATCCTTCAAAGCTGAAGTCCGAAAGCGGTGGGAGTGTTGGATGAGTGAAGGATTGCATACGTATACCAAAAGCGATAAAATGTGTAGAGCATCTTATGAAGAAGTTGCAAAGTGGGTAGGAAGTGCGTGGAAATCGGTAAAAACATTGTCAATAATAGCAAGGTTCAAAGAAGCTGAAATTATATCCTTAGATAAACAGACTGTAAACCAAGAGGATGAATGTGATGATCTGGAAGACTTGGACTTACCATGCTGTTTGGTATTCAGTTACTAGTATTTAAAAAAAAAAAATTAATGAAATTTAAAAGCCAGGCCAATGATGCATGATCCCATGTGGAGCAGGAATTTTCTGCTGCAGAGACAATAATGGAAATGTCTTATGGCCTTAACTATGGCAAGCAACTCTTTCCTGGTCACACAGTAATTATTCTCCTGTTTAGATAACTACTTGCTCTATTAGGTCCCAAAATGTTTTCGGCTGTTAATTTCTTGGGACAAAACAGTACCGATACTTTCATTGCTTGCATTTGTGTTGCGAATAAATGGTTTGTTGAGCTGAGAATATGTGTTAGGATTGGAACAGATGTTAGAACCTCCTTCAGGTTGTTAAATGTATCCTCACATTTTTTTGTCCCCGGAAACTTTTGCTTGCTGTCTGTCAGCTTGTGAAGCGGTCTTGCGATATACGAATAGTCCTTCACAAATCTCCTATAGTAGATGCAAAGACCCAGGAAACTTCTCAGCTGATGCACATTTTCGGGGTGTCTCTAACCTTCAACTGCTGAAACATTTTCTGGATCCGTACTCACACTTTCGGCAGAGATGACACGTCCAAAGTAAGTCATTTCTAGTTTGAATAATTTGCATTTGGCGGGACTCAACTTTAGACAGGCTTCCTTCACTTTCTGAAATACCTTTCTAAGATTTTCTAAATGTTCTTCAAAACTCTTCCCGACGATGATGATCATCCAGGTATATCAGACAAGCATCACATGAAAGACCTCTCAGCACAGTCTCCATGAGGCATTTGAATGTCGCTAACGCATTACATAATCCAAGCGGTGTCCAAGAATATCATCAATTCTAGGAAGAAGGCAGCTGTATTTCTTCGCAACTTCGTTTAACTGGAGATAGTCAACACAAAATCTGGTTGAACCATCTTTCTTTCTGATGAGGACGATGGGAGATGCTCATGCACTTACTGAAGGCTCAATGAATTCGCTTTCTTGCATGTCCTTTAAAAGTGCTCTTACCTCTTCCTATTCAGCAATTGGTAGACGTCTTGGATGTTGCTTGATTTGTGGATGATCCCTGATATCAATTCTATGCTGTGTCAAATTGGTTCGACCCACATCAGAAGATATCTTGAAATTCTTGAATGACATGGTCGGCAGTACTCCTCTGTTCATCGCTTAATTTTACATTCTACAGTAACTCCAATGTCATGTTCTCTGAAGATGCGGATTCTGGAGAGTTACTGTTCCATTTAATGCTGATCACTGGAGTACATTCTACAACCACTTCATCTTTCCTAACAACTCTTGCCTTATCAGTTACATTGGCAAATCTCACTGGGACAACAGTTCTCGACAGGTTGACGAGTGCTGGGGCTACTAGTACCTATTTCGGGGTGTGACAGTTCTTTTCCACAATGCACAGAATGAGAGACCATAACTTTGTAACTTAGATTTTTCTAGTTATTTTGTTCACATATGATTTGTTTATATAGATACTTATTTATTGCATTGATTAATTAGATTTTGAGAAATACTTTTGGATAATATTGAAAAGGCTAAGGCAAAGCGAATGAAAATAAAGAACCAAGAGCCTTTAAATATAAAAATGAAAAAACAAGATTTCTACAAGGCCTTTCAAGAAATAGAGAAATATGACTGCGCTTGCAAGACACCTCTTTTGGAACTTATAAAAATCTATCCTGAAAAGTTAAAAGAAGTAGTCCTAACAGTAACAGTCTTCTTCCTACTCAAGTTAGTGTGGAAAGACTCTTCTCAGCTCTCAAGTTTATCAAATCGGATCTAAAAGTCTCATGTCCAGAAATTAATCCATGAACCATTATGCAGTCCAGAAATAATTGTCACTGTTTTTGGAATACAGAGGGAAAATACGCAATAAGTTCTGAATAAGCAACATCATCAGCTTTATGCGAGTCATACGTTATGGACTGATCTATAAATAATGCAGTCCAGAAATAATTATTACTATTTTTGGAATATAGAGACGAAATGCCCAAATTAAAAATGAGGAATTAAGGGGTTACTGATAATTTAAATTATAATTTTGAATTACATACTTTTTTATCTTATCCATATTATTAAAATATGTCTATTTTTATTTGCTTATAACATTATCTCCTCCAGAATGACAGGGAGTTGAATTTTGTAAAAAGTACTGTTGGATTCCAAAAATTCGTGAGAAGCCATTTTGACCATTCTCATCTTCGTACGACTTTAATAGCCAAGATATTAATTAAAAACTCTGAAAATGCTAATTTTCACTTTCATTTTTCCAAATGCTAACAATCTCGCATGCTGGAGATGCAAATTTTTTATTAACAAACTCTATGATTTTAATGATTTGAAAGCGAGCAGTGGCCATACTTTTCGAAATAAAACAGATTTTAAAGTTTTATGCCAAACATTAAACACATTATTATTATATAAGGCATTGAAGAATTAATTCTGACATTGAAGAAAGCAGAATATTGCATGTGACATAACAGCATGTCAAAAATGTTTCGTTAATATCAACATTTAAAATAAATAGCAGCTGCTAAGCAACTTTTTTGTTCTGGGTTAGGATAATTGACATGATATGTTATTGCCACATTAATTATTTTGATATTGAGAAAAAGTTGTTACATTACATTAAATTTAAATCATGATGTCATACGTATATACTATGTATTAACTTAAAGTGTCAAAAGTTTTGGCCCCCCAAAAAATATTTACCATTTGGTTGTTGCTTGGAGAGACTGAAATACAGTCAAAAGTCGTTAATCCGGACTCGTCGGGACTTTGGCGATTCCAGATTATCGATTTTTCCGGAATATAGATCATCAGTTTAAATCTGGTAAGATGGCATGCAGAAATTATAAAATTAAAAATATGAAACCGTAATTTATGAAATAAAGAACAATTATGATCTAAAGGGTATCAAAATTTACAAAAAAAAAAAAAAAAAAAAAAAAAGCTTAATATTTATTTGTTTACTTCATTAAACATTTCTTTCAATGTAAGTTGTTTAAGTTGCTTCATTTTTTATGTGATAATAC
The DNA here is from genome assembly GCF_044657685.1 of Stegodyphus dumicola. Taxonomy (NCBI): domain Eukaryota; kingdom Metazoa; phylum Arthropoda; class Arachnida; order Araneae; family Eresidae; genus Stegodyphus; species Stegodyphus dumicola. Next base: position 223,863 of record NC_140780.1, on the reverse strand, counting down.
ATTCTCTTTAATTCTTTAAACAGACATAATTTCTTGTTCAGTTACAAAGTTCCGCTGTTCAAGTCCTATAATTGCTGTGTCGAGAATACCGACAAATTTATCAATTGAAATTTTTTTGTTTTCAATAACCTCTGTCACTTTCTTCGCTGTCGGAAGCGAATTATAATGACGAGGAATTTGATTTAAATCATATCAAAGATGGAGTACATCGAGATGAAATACTACATTTAATAAGGAATTATAAGCCAAATAAAATAAAAACATCTGCCCTGAAGATAAGGATAGTGCTGACAGATCAACTTCCAATTCATTGCGTGGCGCCGCAGCGTTAAAGATAAACAAAGTTTAGATAAACAAACATTAAAGTTTAGATAAACAAAGGATATGCCTTTATCCAGTTTTTGTAGCAATTCCACTTTTTGTTTAATGAACTTCGAAACATACTTTCGCTTTGTAGATCATTTACATATTAATAAATATATATCAGAAATTCTATTTGACATAATCGAAAGTTCAAGCTTACTTTTATAAATTTGCTCTAACAGTCTGCAAAAAATAATAAGCCGGATCCAATTCGAAGATTGAGGAACAACGCAATCTGCAACATTAACTGAAATAGATAATTAAATAATTTTAGCTTAGCTTATACCGTCCGTTATACATTAAACGTGCACTCGTAAACGTATTTTGCGCATGCGCACAAGCATATTCTCAGCCGTAAAGGCCTTACGTCAACCTGACGCATGCGCAGAAAGTTTGAAGCTTTGAGGTCCGGATTATAGATCATTCTGGATTATGGGTGTGCGAATTAACGACTTTTGACTGTAATTTTTATCACATTGAAATGTTTTTATACACTTTTCTTCAGCTGAACATAGAACTTAGAAATTTTGCTTTGGCTGCAGCCCGCTAATACATATATGTATAAGATGTACTAGAAATCTTCCTGGCTCAGCTAAAACATACCTATTTGGAGGAACTTCTTCATCGTTGTTGTCATGAGGATCATCTTCACTTGTCCAATCTTCATTAAACTCAATTCCAGGCCAAAAATCCAAAATTTCTGTTAAATCAGCCATTCTATCAAATTAAAAAAAAAAAAAAAAGGATTCCTCAGAGAGAAAAAAAAAATCAGAGCAACAAAAATCACTGTTTAATGCTGAAAATATACAGAAAGAAAAGTACTTTTTTAAAGAATTAAATGAATTAAAAAGCTAAACAATATCTGGTTTTTCATTTTAATTATAGCAAAGCTAAGTCTACCTGCTAAGGAAGGAATGAGGGAAACTGAATCCTATCTCATACACTCAATTAGCCTTAATTAATATCTGAAAGCCTCCGGCAGTACAGAGGATATTTTTTATTTTCACTTTTGTGAATTTATATGGCGACAGCAGTATACAGATTCTTTGGGATGTTAAGGAATTCTATGCGCTACTAGACACAGAAATTTCTAAATAAGTAAGTCGATATTTCCTTTTTGTTACTGTACATATTAGACATCATGTATTTCTATTTTCATGTTATTTCCTTGTTTTATTTTGATTTAAAATGCAGTTTATTGAGTTTATAAATTTTTTATGTTTTGGATGTTATTTTACTTGGAAATAGGAACAGTGCCAACAAATCAGCAAATTTTTTTTTGCCTGAAATAGAAATATATTTTTTAAGCCCTACCTTAGCACATTTTAATATTAAAAAGTGAGTCATCAGCGAGATATGAAACAATGTGTTACTATGTTATTAACGTGTAATACAGACAGAAAAATTAAGACTCCATTAGTCATCGGTGCAAGTAGAAAATCTCGTTGTCCGAAGGGTGCCTATTATAGCAATAAAAATGCTTGGATGACAAGAAGGATTTTTAGAGATTTACTTATGAAGTGGGAAAAAGAACTTCAGTAAGAAAAAGTGGTACACTTGTCAGATAACTGCACTGCCCATCCATATGATCTCTCACTGAAGAATATAAAATTAGTTTTCCTTCCTCCTATTACAATTTTCATTCTGATCAGGATGTTATATAAGCATTGAAGACCCATTACAGGAAGGAAGTGGTTTAAAATGTTATTAATGAAATTGGTACTCTTCTGTTATCCAATCCAGATTTATGTATGTATGCACAATATGTGTATACACACATACATATATATACATACATGTGTATGTGTGTATAGACAAATACATACATATATACATACATGAACACATTCATACATACATCTCTCAATCTGGTCCTGATAACAGAAAAGTACCATGAAATTGATATGGCTGACACAGTTTGTTCTTCTAGAGAAGCTGTTAAGTCGATTTCTCTTTTAGATGCTATGCATGTTATTTTAAATGCATGGGATGAAGTAACTCCCAATTGATTTCAAATTGCTTTAAAAAAGTCAGCTTTCATCCAAAGCAAATTCCTGGAAACTCTCGAGATGTGCCAGAAGACAAGGGTGGCGATGAAGAAATGCATGATGAGACCTGCCAAAAAAATATCAGGCTGTGAAAAGAGTGATGCAGAGATCATCCAAGTTATCAGGGAAAACAAAGGAATCAGTGAAAATGAAAGTGAGTTGGAAGATGAAATTCCAGTCCTGTACCAACAGCAGCAGAGTCTCGACAAAGCCATTAACAATTTTTAGAAAAACACTTGAACTTACAAGTGGAGATACAGAAAGTTACTAGGAAAGTCATGTCTTGGGGAACACCCTTGAAATGCTACTAACAAAAAAATATGCAACATGCTCAAATGGCTAAATTTTTAAATGGCTCTGGGTTAAAATTTACTCTACAGTACCCCTTGGCGAATCATTTCTTTTTTGACGCCAAGATCTTCGTCAGGAAGGATCTATGGTGATTTCCTGTTATGTTTTACCACCAATCCTCGAATTCCATATCACAGATTATGTTCTTACTGCATTAATATAAATATTAACAAGACATAGTGCACAATAAAAATTAAGCTTTATTTAGGAACTTCGCGCACACTGCCCGACAGCCTGCCTCTTTCGCTCTGCTCGCTACTCGTAAGAAACTTCTCCTCTAGGGTTGCCACACTTATCGGAGGGCGCAAGGCGCGCTCCTTATCGCCATCACCACAGATCTACACCAATTTCAAGATGGTGCCGATCTTTCCCCCCACTACACAAAACCAAAACAAGAAGTCAAAGACTTACACAAACTCGGTGTCCATGTACACATCAACCTATTTTAACTTTGGAAAAAAAAAAAAAAAAAAAAAAATCAGAGAATTGCACAAACCAGGCATTTCACACTGCCTTAACTTTGTCCATGAACACATCGACCTATTTTCACTTAAAGTTAAAACTATCATGTTGACCAGAAAAAATTTGCCGCTGCGTTAACTCACAGAGATGAACAAATAACCGAAAATGCATATTTCCTAACATTAAACAACAAATCTTTTAACAAAAATTAACATACGGAGACGAATAAATAAATGAAACGTCAATTTTTTAACATACCTTTTTATCATGAGCATACTTTCAAGCTTCCCACCACCATCTTCTCCATCTTCCATGTAAGCAATTCAATTAAATTTTTGGTTGTTTCGGCTATCTGCTGTTAATGGTGGATAAATACACATAATAGAACCCAAACCATCAACATTCATCCTCTTACTTACCTCAGACATATTCAAATGATGGTACCCACATCAAAATACAACACTAATGCACGTGCAACTGAACACATCAATTGAAAAGAATGGTAAGTATAAAAAAATCCCGGTCCATACTGAAGTAATACTATTACAAAAAATAGCCAAAATCTCAATTTATCACAACACATTTGGTGATATTCGCAGAAAAACGACTTCTTAACGATTAAAAAAAAAAAAAAAAAAAAAAAAAAAAAAAAAAAAAATTCTCCAAGGCAAGTTTTGCCAACATTATCAACATTACGGTTACCAACATTGGGGTTTTTAGATTTCACGAACAACCAATACTACTTTCTGATGTTTCCAGAAACCAAGGGATACCGTACGGTAAAGACCAGCTTGATGTCTGATTATACTTACATAATGTATCGATCAGTGTAATGTTGAAATTTACAGTTTTTCTGAATTGAAATATTTTTTTGTCATCTACAGAAAAATAATGAAGATTTTATAAAAAAGTGTTCAACTGTAGCTCACACATTAAACACCAAATCAAAATAGAGTACGAACTGATGGCAAAAATAAAATCGAAATAGAGTATGAATTGAGAAATTTTCAAGTAGTGAATGAAAGCTTTTACTGATCAAAGTACTTTAAATCCGGATAAACTTGGTAATGTACTGTAGATCGAAATAAAATTAAATTAGAAGTAAATATTAATTGATTAAACAGAGCTTGAACCCTGATGTAAACATCTACAAATATCTCCATTAGATTAAGATAATTCAGATCAGATGATGTTTAATAAAATTAATAAAAAATACAATTCAAGTATAATAAAATTTAATAAGAAAAATTATTCTGAAAATCACTAAAGGTGAAAAGATCGAATTAGCACAATTTAAGTTTAATTCATTCAATGAAATTTATTCATTTCTGGGAAAAATGTTCCTTAATAAAGGCTAAAAACTGAAAACTGGGAGATTTGGTAATATACCAGGAGACCAGAAGAAAAACCACAGTTGGGAGCTGTGGTTTATGAATATAAAAAACTATTTTTATTCAAATCCTGGTTGTACATCAACATTTTCTGTACTTTTTGTTGTTTAATTTATAAAGCAAGTTAAGAAATCTAAATAAATATACATATGCATTTTTCAAGTACTGAAAAGGAAGGGCATGATGAGAATGATCTTCTAGCAATGACGAAAGGGGTGGAATAGGGCAAAATAGGTTGAGAACCACAATGTTAGATCTTTTATGTACTAGTAAAAAAAAAAGGCTAATCTTTGAAATATAGTAACAGGTAGTTTGGCGACATTTTGGTAAGGCGATTGTTGTACCTCTCACATACAACGAGAATAAGTCTGGCAACAGCTGCAGGAAGAAAAACTTGGCAGTGCTGGAATGGCAACAGCGGATGATATTCTATAGATTTTAATATTTTGATTTTGAGTCGATGTTTTTTGCATCTTTTGCGATACTATTACGTTATAACATTTGAGTTTTGGGTGAATGAAATGGAATCCGCTGTCCCGCTACGGATATTAGTAAAATATATTTAGAAAATTAGCTGCATTGGAAAGGATGAAACCTTGTGTTTGAATTAGCGGTATTTTTCCTGCTAAAGTTGCGTCGAGTTCAGAATATTATGCCAGGCTTATTCACGCTGGCGCAGATAAGTTCAAATTTTGTTTATTGTATTTATAGTGTATAACTTGCAAATATATGAATAGAATTCTATTAAATAAACATTTAAAATTCTGGAATGATGTTTCAAATTTTAGATGTAGAGTATTCAAATTGCTATGTCGGAGCCAGTGGCAGTCAGGTGCAAAATAAAATTGTTTTTGCTCTACGACATAACAGCGATAAAAGTTACTAGCTAGGACTTTAGTAGTCTACATGGATAAAGTCAAGAGTGTGCGCAATGCCATTTTTGTGCAATTCTGGGATGCTTTTTTAAGTGAAAGTTGGTTGACGCGCACATGGATGATACCGTGTATGTGCAATTCTTAAAAACGCGGCAAGCAGTTTGCGATTCTGCACTTTCTCCCAATTTCGCACCTAATCTTCGTCATGATTAAGCATTTGGTACAACTCTAACATACGCCCTAATTTCACCAAATGTGGCGATATGTGTTCTGCGATGGTTTTTGGCGCGATTTCGTGTTCTATGGCAACCCTGTTGACGTTGAAAAATCTTTCGCTGGAGCTCGTTGGTTCGCCTCTGTGTCTGAGAAGATGGGAGGGAAAGATAAAATGGTAGTTGTTGAATTGAAGTTCGGCAAAAGGAAATATGATTGTGGCTATCCTGTTGAGGGGTAGTGGGTATTTGGAAGTGTGGAAAGACGGTCTGGGAGATTATTTTTAATGGCACTGCATAATAGAAGTAGGGATTTGTGATTTTATTTATTTGTGAACCATAGTATAAATTTTCTGGATAGTGTGTCTGGCTGTCATGTAAATACGATAGTGATTACGTGGCGGCATGTTAAAGGCGGTATGAAATTTATATTTCTGCTATTCGAAAACGCATTAATTCATGGTAAGTGCATTTTATTTTATCCTTGTTCTTATTTTGTAGAATGTTATGTTCATTGGTACTTTAGTATGAATTACTGTCGTTATCGTTGTTTTTTTAAATTGTTTGAAATTTATTTTAGTTTATTTTGTTGTTTAGTGTCTAGACTGTACAATTCGTAGATGTTTTTTAAAGTTGAAACAGAACTCTGTGTACATGGTATTATTTGAAATTTATTGTTGTTATGTTATTTTATTAAAGCGAGGAGTGCGTAGATCGTAGATTCCTTCCTTGCCTAAATTGTGCAATTCGTAGAATTTTTTTTAAGTTTAAACAGGATGCTGTGTACATGGTATTCTTTGAAATTTATTGTTGTTATGTTAATTTATTAAAGCGAGGTCTGCGTAGTTTGTAGATTCGTTCGTTGCCTACATTGTGCAATTCGTAGATTTTTTTTAAGTTAAAACATGTCGCTGTGTACATGGATTCTTGTCAAATATTTTTGGTTAGAAACTTTACGTTTTTGCTATCTAAATTTTTTGTTTCAGATTTTTAGCTAAATTGTGTGTTCAAAACGTAGTTTTTGCATGTGCGAAAACCGCGTTTTTGGAGACATTTTAGGCTAAAAGTTCAAAATGTAGACAACAAATTTAGATAGTAATATGGCAGCGTGAAGGGCGAGAAATTTGGCGACTTGAGGGCGCATATCAGAGTAGTTCCAAGCATTTTTGTTCCATAAAAGTTCTAGTATAAGCGTAATTCGGCTAGCAGATTGTTGGAAAAAATGTTGAGTAAAAAAAAAAAAAAAAAAAATGCCTTTACTTCGTGAAAACAAAACTAGCAGGTTGCTGTAGCAGGGTTGGTTGCCAAATTTTTGCCAAAAAATTGCCAAGTTGCCATAATCCAAAGATTAATTTAAAAAAAAAAATAAATAAATAAAAAAGAAGTTTGAAGCTTTCCGGGGCATTCAATTATTATTAAATGAAATTTGTTTACATCTAATTAGAATTTCGAAACACTTCTGCAAAGAACCAAGCAAATGTAAACATCGGGAACTTTGGCGATAATAGTTCAAACCTGGTAATCCGGCGGATTCAACCTATTCGCTTGTATGAAGGTTGCAGCCATTCCTCTAACATTCATTTTGTTGAATTATCACCCTCGTTGTTCGCATTTGCGGATTTAAATTATTCTTCACTTATTTATAATTATTTTTTCGTATTTTCACGTTATATTTTATGAACTTTTCCAAAATAGATGGAAATACTTTCATATAATTAAGGAAGTTTTCGGTGACAGATGCTAGTTCGTAGAAGAAAATATGGCGGGAGGGGGGTTAATGATAATTGGTAACACGGCTGTTAACGTAGCATTAAGCAAGCAGAATGAGGTTTCCAACCAATAAAATATTTTGACTTCATAGGCCGCCAAAATATGCATTTAAAATAATTAATTAATGCTTTTATTATTGGTTATGGTCATCTAAAATAACGAGAAAAACAGTATTTATGTCCTAAAACTTTAACCAGATAATATATTGTTAAAGCTTTTCCAACAATAACATTTGAGAAGATTTCAGGTGTGACACACAATTAGATGATTAAATTGAAATAAAAAGTATTACTGATTCTCTAAAATGACAGAATAGTTTTATGGATCCCCAAAGTCATCAAAATTAGCAAACCACTACTTGTGTAATGAATCCAAGTGCAAATGACTCTTCAAAAGTAATAAAATGTACAATTTTCTAGTTTTATTAACAATGCTACCGAATAGAATTTCAGTACTCCTGAAGATTATTGGTACTGTCAAATATACTATGAAAGACAGGCAGTTGTTTCAACATAAAATGCTTTAAATTGTTTTGCAAGTAAGGAACTACTCTGATATGCGCCCTCAAGTCGCCAAATATTTTTGGTGAGAAACTTCACGCTGCTATATTACTATCTAAATTTTTTGTCTACATTTTGAACTTTTAGCCTAAAATGTCTCCAAAAACGCGGTTTTCGCACATGCAAAAACTACGTTTTGAACACACAATTTAGCTAAAAATCTGAAACAAAAAATTTAGATAGCAAAAACGTAAAGTTTCTAACCAAAAATATTTGACAAGAATCCATGTACACAGCGACATGTTTTAACTTAAAAAAAATCTACGAATTGCACAATGTAGGCAACGAACGAATCTACAAACTACGCAGACCTCGCTTTAATAAATTAACATAACAACAATAAATTTCAAAGAATACCATGTACACAGCATCCTGTTTAAACTTAAAAAAAATTCTACGAATTGCACAATTTAGGCAAGGAAGGAATCTACGATCTACGCACTCCTCGCTTTAATAAAATAACGTAACAACAATAAATTTCAAATAATACCATGCACACAGCGTTCTGTTTCAACTTTAAAAAACATCTACGAATTGCACAGTCTAGACACTAAACAATAAAATAAACTAAAATAAATTTCAAACAATTTAAAAAAACAACAATAACGACAGAAATTCATACTAAAGAACCAATGAACATAGCATTCTACAAAATAAGAACAAGGATAAAATAAAATGCACTTACCATGAATTAATGCGTTTTCGAATAGCAGAAATATAAATTTCATACCGCCTTTAACATGCCGCCACGTGATCACTATCGTATTTACATGACAGCCAGACACACTATCCAGAAAATTTATACTATTGTTCACAAATAAATAAAATCACAAATCCCTACTTCTATCATGCACTGCCATTAAAAATAACCTCCCAGACCCTCTTTCCACACTTCGAAATACCCACTACCCCTCAACAGGATAGCCACAATGATATTTCCTTTTGCCGAACTTCCAATTCAACAACTACCATTTTATGTTTCCCTCCCATCTTCTCAGACACAGAGGCGAATCAACGAGCTCCAGCGAAAGATTTTTCAACGTCAACAGGGTTGCCATAGAACACGCAATCGCGCCAAAAACCAGCGTAGAACACATATCGCCACATTTGGTGAAATTAGGGCATATATTAGTGTTGTACCGCTAGTAAATTAAAAAAAAAATAATACTGAAAAACTGTTTATGTAAAATGGATGTATTAAAAGTCATGCATTCAGTAATTTATTACAGGCACATAGCTCTTATTGAACTAACATTGTCACTGAATGATTGTTTGGAATCCACATTTCTTGTTGCCTGAAACCTACTTCACCTATTTTAGAATAATGTAAATATGCAGTTGTGGCCACTCCTGATTGATTATATACGTCTATTGTATTTATACCTATTACTATACTAATTATCAGATACAATTTTGAGAATATCAACAAGCAAAACACTTAAAAAAAAAAAAAAAAAAAAAAAAAAAAAAAAAAAAAAAAACACTTGTAGAAATATTAGTATTCTATATGAATTATGGAAAGTACATGTAATGAATAATACTGTGACCAAACACTTAAAAAAAAAAAGAATAGATTTAGAAAAGAATAGTATTTCCTACCTTGATACTTGAGAAAGCAATCCTGCCACACAACACACAGTTAACTTTTTATTACATGATATTACATATTACATATTTAGTCTTACGAGTAATTCAGAGGGCTGAATAGTGGTAATTAAATCTCGGCTCAAATCCTGAAAAATGAGCTGGCTGTGCAGGTTATTTTTTTTCGCATGTGTTTTGTGAATTTTGTGACATTTTCATGATTTTCCTTAAGTGATGTAAATATGAGCCTAATTGCCCTAGAAATTATTCACGAAAGCATGACTTTTTCAGCCACCCCTTGCATGCTTTGCATTATGAATTAAATAAACACACAAACCCTTCTTATTCTTAAAATGATAAAGTAATTAAGTTCACATTACATGCAACAAAGCTTTTTAAAAGCTAGGATACTTTCTTTAACAATTACAGTGCTAATTAGTGCTGTACTTCTCAGTTTTATGTGAAACAACATCTCAGTGTCACTGCTTGTGACACATTTGTTTCATGTAAGTCTTCTTATGCAGTCATAAGCATGAAATAAACAAAACAGATGGCATGAAAAACCTAATCCATACACCTTAGTGACTGTTATTTGACATAGTTTTTATGCTGCATCTGTGAACTACACTGTTAGATTTGATTGAGTGAAATTGTGACTAAATTTCAGAAGACTTTGATAAAATTATGGTGCTAAAATTTAAAAGTGAAATTAAAATCAAAGATACATTGAACAGAACAATCAAAACAGAAATGTTCATAAATATATTAATATTGAATGATAAAACAGACATTTAAAATATTCATATAATAAACATATACAATTAGTGCAATTAATATAAATATATGCATTTAAAAATGATCTAACTTGCACCATATTTGCAATTTTTGCTGTTGCAATGTTATTAATGTGGACTCTAAAAATTTTATTTAAAGTCCACATTTGATAACATATATTATACAATATGCGCCATATATAACATATTTATATGGCGCATATCGATGTGTACATGGACAAAGTCAAGAGAGTGTGCAGTGCCAAGTTTGTGCAATATTGGGATGTTTTTTTAAATGAAAATAGGTCGATGTGTACATGGATACCAAGTTTGTGCAATTTTTTTACTTGCCATTTTCAAGTTGGCAATTTTGAGAAACACGCAGAGATTCTGCACTTTCCCAGTTTGTCGCCAAGGGCTCTCCTAGGATTTTACCCAAATTTTAATTAACATAATCTAATATTTTAAAGTTGCAGTTGCATAACATTATGGGAAGAAACGTATTCATGGAAAGGTTGTTTCACATTATGGAAAGCTTCTATCAATCAACTTTTATTTATTTTTAATTAAAACAAATTTTAAGACTATTTAACAGGAAGCGAGAAATAAAATGGAACGGATCACAGGATAAATAGTAGCATTTAGGCTGATTAGCATACCTCAGCTAAATATCCACTGTATCCTTAATTCTTACTCATCTATTACAATATAAATATACCTAATATTAAAAGTTTCAAAAACAATATTATAATTAAACTGCCTTGGACTAAATATCTCACAAGATTAATAAAGTTCTGCTTCAAGTAAGAGAAAAGCAGTTATGTAATTAATTGATAATACTGTATTATATTCTACAAGACATCTTTGTTGGTTTTTCAAGAGGATTTACCTTTCGAATTCTGCCCTGCTTCAGAAAATATGTTAGTGTCAAAAGCTGTTAAATACACGATTTTAAAAGTTAGTTCTTTGGCGCAGCTACAAACAGCGAATCAAGTTGCAACGCAGTGTTGCCAAATCGCGCAATTTTTGACAAAACTATGCTGCCAAAATTTATCTGCTTGCGATTTTGGGAAATTTTCACTGCTCTTTTTTCTTAAATGCACATATGTTAAAATAACTTTTATATTAAAATTAATTTATAATAAAAAGATTTTTCCCCCAGATGGTATAGTGTTTAGGAGCCACTCGAATTTTTCATGTTTTAATTTCTTCAAATATAATATATACTCTAATATTTGGTGGCAACATTTTGAAAAGTGAAACGGACATTTATATTCATTCAACGCAGAATTGCAAAACGAAAACAATCGTCCTTTAGGGACAAAGCCTCTTTGGACTAATAATTTAATATGTTCATGATAATGTAAAATTATTATGGCAACAGTGATGTTTTGTTTACATATGCTTTGAGCGGTTTAAATACGAAAATTGATTAGAGCCACTCCGAGTAAGTTGTTCATAAGACAAGTAAGTTTAATTATTTTTTACCCTACTGTCTAGAATTTCTGCATGATTAAAAGAATATAATTAAACCAGATTTCAGTTGAACAGTTGAACCTTTATTTACTATCATTTTTCTTATCATCACTAAATACTTGTTTTATTCTTTTAATATTTATTTCGATTCCGCTATGTTTATCTTGAAAAACAGCATAAGTTAAAACTATACTTGAAAGTTATTTTGTACATTAAAAACTTCATAGTGACTTGCAATTAAGTTTCAAATATGAATATTTCTCGCATTTCTAAAATTCCTTTAACCTGCAAAATTGTATTTTTTTTTTTTTTTTTTTTTTTTTTTGTTATGAAATACTTTTTTAGAAATATTTATTTTTGGTTTTCATCCGCAGAGAACCCGTTGGCGCCGTTGCATTTTTACTCGCCAAGCTAGCGGTTTAGCGACGATGAGCCGAGCCGTAAACGTTATATTCTGTAAACGTGTTTTTTACTGCATGTAAATTCAAGTTAGCAGACAAAACAATATATTAAGCATATGGTAGTAAAAATTCACAGATAATAAGCATGTAGATGTAAAACTAACCGGTTAAACGTGATATACGATAATAAATTTGTATTAAATTCAAGTTAGCAGAGAAAAGAATATATTAAGCATAAGACAATATATAAGCATTTATAACGGAAATAAAAATTCATTTAATAAATATAAATTAGTATTAATATACTGAAATTAACCGGTTAAATGTGATAAGCGAAAAAAAATTGTCTTAAATTCCATTTAACACAGAAAACAATATATTCCTTACACCAGCAGTGGTTTGCTAATTTTGATGACTATGGTGATACATCAAACTATTCTGTCATCTTAGATAATCAATAATATTTTTTATTTCAATTTAATCATCTATTTATGTCACACCTGCCATCCTCTGAAAGGTTATTGTTAGAAAAACATTAACAATATATTACCTTTTAAAATTTTACACTATAAAAATTGATTTATTCTCATAATTTTAGATGACAATAAACAATAATAAAAATAAAAGCATTACTTAGTTATTTAAAATGCACATGCACATTTTTGCGGCCTACGGAAACAAATTATTTTAGAGGTTGGAAACCTCATAGTTCTTAGAGCTGTTAATAATTAAGAACACAATGTAAACGGCCATGTTACAAATTAGCATTCACCACCGTATTTTCTTCCTTTCATCCCGAACCGAGAACCGGCATCTATCTACGAAAATCTGCAAATGCGAATAACGACAGTGATAATTCAACAAAATGAACGCAAGAGGAATGGTTGCAAACTTCAAACAAGTGAATAGGATAAATCTGCTGGGTTACCAGATTTAAACTATTATCGCCAAAGTTGGCGATGTTTACATTTACCGGGTTCTCTGTGGAAGTGCTTCCTTTATTTTGTGTAAATCATTTTATTTTTTACGTAAGAGTTTATGAAATTTAATAATCATTTGTGTTAAATATCGCTGCCTCAGCTTGGCGACATGTTTGAGCAATAACTTGCGGATTCACGTGAAAGTATTGCAACGATCAGTAGTTAAAAGTGAAAATCAAATGCAGATATTTAATTAAATTAATCTAATTTGGAGACTTTAATACGTGGCTTGACAAATTTTTTTTTAATGATAAAACTATAAACTGATGCAGGTATTTTCATAATAGCTTACTATCGAATGAATACTTAGCAGAGACTTTTAGTTTTTATTCCTTGCATACAATTTTTTCCATCTCTTTATATTTTCTCATATAAACAATAAAATTTTACGAATTAAATTCTTTAAAATTTTTTAAAGAATTTAATTCGTATTTACAACTCATTGAGGCATTAATTTTAAAATCCTATGCCTTAATGCAATCGGACACAGTAAGTCAGCATTATTACTACAGGAAATATAAATGATAATGCTTGATAAAACTTTGGTTGAAAAATGGGAGGGTTTTTCATTTTCGAAGGAAAGGCTAATCTTTGGAATATGGTAACAGGTATTTTGGCGACATTTTGGTAAGGCGATAAAGGTTACTAGCTAGGGCTTTAGCAATGTACATGGATAAAGTCAAGAGTGTGTGCAATGCCATTTTTGTGCAATTCTGGGATGTTTTTTTAAGTGAAAATAGGTCGACGTGTACATGGATATCGTGTATGTGCAAATATTAAAAACGCTGCAAGCAGTGGGCGATTCTGCACTTTTTCCCAATTTCGCACCTAATTTTCGTCATGATTAAGCACTTTTGTTCCATAAAAGTTCGAGCATATGCGTAATTCGGCTAGCAGATTGTTGGAACAAATGTTGAGAGGGGGGGGGAAAGTGCTTTTACTTTGAGAAAACAAAATGGCGTCCAAAAAAAAAAAATGACTAGCAGGTTGCTGTAGCAGGGTTGGTCGCCAAATTTTCGCCAAAAAGTCGTTAAGTTACCATAATCCAAAGATCAACCAGATGTTTTTGAAAAATGAGGGGTTTTAAAAACTAAACATTGCTAAAATATATGGACTGATTTGTGTTGGGCTGCCATCTAGTTTAAATAAAGAAGGTTCAGATTAATCTATAAATCCTTTTTCATTTAGTTTTCTGCCATCTAGTTTAAATAAAGAAGGTTCAGAGTAATCTATAAATCATTTTTCATTCAATTTTTCTGTGCCTACAGAAGGAAATTTTTAGATGTGCCCAGACCAGGCACACCGTACCACAAAGGGTTAACTCCGATAATGAATAATCATGATGTCATCAGATCCTCTTTTTGACTTGAACTTGATTAATTCTTAATAAGCCATTTTTTTAAGAAGTTTTATTTCTTTACAATTACAACCTGATAATCGTTAAAAACTAATTTAAAGTATTTTTCATTTTTAACACTTGCAAATAATATTACAAATTGGCTATATGCCAATACTGAAGCCTGCCAATATAAATGAGCATGAATTCTATACAATTATACGACTAAGATCTACATTTAGGAAATAATAATATTGATCATTATTTTTTGTAATAATCTGCATAGAAATGCTGGTCACTAAATCTCTTAACATCAGAAAAACTGATATTTTATTGTTAGTCTGATCCGAATGCAGACATTTCGTTCTTCGCTTTGTGTATGGCCCCTGAATATGCCCATGGGTTATTTGAAATAATTGATTTGTGAATTATAGATTATTGATGTTTCTTTAAATACTAAGTGCAGATAAGCTGAAAGAAATGAATAATTTATTATTTATTATGAAGCACAATAAGTAGCACACACAACACAACAATAGCTAGAAATTACTCAAAGAAATGCAGATATTAAGTATTCCTTCTTAGTATGCAAAATATATTGTGAAGTTTCTCAAATACCTGTCAGGGTGGACCCTAACTTAAAATTCAGCTAACTGCTAAATATCATAGCTGATTCATGACTGAACTTTCAGGCTTTCTGATCTGTGTTTATGTACAGTGGACATGGGCTCTGAAATATCTTAAAGAATTGGCTTTCAGGGTTCGTATGGTCCTTAAAAGTCCTTAAGTTTTTTTGAATCGATTTTTGGTCCTTAAAAGTCCTTAATTTCGACCAAAATCGAGAGAAGGTCCTGAAATTTAATCTGAAATTTCTGTCTGTTTTTATGACTGCCATTTTGAGTGTGAATTAATATTTTGGAGGAATATTTTTGGAGCTGATAATCTTTTGGTTATCTTTTGAATGGGTTCATGGGTTATAATTTGTTCCTATTTCTAATATAAATAGTGGGATACTCAAGTTTCTGAGCACGAAGTGAAACATAAGCATTTCGAAATTATTTCATTTTTTATAATGAAGAGTTCTTAACTTTTCACTTTTTGGGGATGTGAATTTTTTTATTAAATGGTTCTAAATTTGCCGATTTATCAACATTTTGGCGATTTTAAGATCAGTTTCTATAGAAAATTTTTATTTCCGAGATCTGGGAATTTTTCAATGATATTTTTCAGAACATTGTAACATTGATAAATTTCATTTAAATAATGGTAATATTTTGGAATTGTATTTAAGAAATAACATTAAAATAAAGCATTTGTATTTTTCGCTGTCATATTATAAAGTTCCATTTTGGCCACTTATTATGCAATATTTTTGAATGTGAAAAATAAGCAAGGTATAATGCTGTAAAGCACCTTTTCTGAAACATTTCTTAGCAAAAGCAAAATAGCTATGTAATTAATTAAAAATCTATTTTAAAATTTTTTATGGTATTTATCGAGTTTTTCCCATGTAATTGTCTCAGAATATTCAGAATTCTCAGAATATGCATCAGTTTTCTCCAGAGCTTAATTTGCGACCAAGCCCACAGGAGCCCAGCTCCGGTACTTCTTAGTTTTGCAGTTAAATCATAATTCTACCCGGAGCCCTACACTTCTTTTATGTACCTGAGCAAAATTTCAGTAGAAATTACATCTTGAAAATTTTATTTTTACTAATAAAATTATATTAAAAATCATATTAAATTTTAATTTATCTCTTCGTATTTTGTTAAATTTTAACTTGCACTATTTACCGTATTTGACGGCATGTAAGACACACTGGCATATAAGACGCACCCTTATTTAGAAGGCCACACACATGTAGATGTAGAAAAAGTTATGTGTGTCTAGATCTTTATCCGGGCTAAAAATAGCATTCAGTATTGAAAGTGTCCTTCATGGATAAGATGCAGGTAACTTTTTTGAGACCAAATTTAGGAAAAAAAGTGTGTCTTATATGCCGTCAAATACGGTAATTATTTTAAGCATTGATTAGTGAATTATTTAATTTTTTAATTATTAATGATTTTATTAGTCATGCTGTTACAGAATTGGTAGGGGTAATTTTGCTTTAGGATTTTAGACATTGCAGCTTGGAAAGTTTAGAAAGATATGAAGGCAAGATTGATAGACCCACGATTACAGAAGATTCCAGAAAAATGTGACAAAATGAAAAATGTCTCGATGGTATTAACACGCAGTTTCTTACTTTATGGAGAACGTCTGGAAGAAAAGTGAAAACATTGGTTTTATAGTTGAAAGTTTTACTTCTGATACTAGAATCTTCTTAACATTTTTATCTTCCTTTATTTTCTCTACTTCTCATTAGACATGAGCATGGAGAATATCAGAAATGCTTCTAATCTTATCATATGGACAGGCATTATAGAAAATGTTTTTTACTAATAAAGAAATTGAAAACTGACAATTTAAAAGATTCATCTAATATGTCTTAATGCATCATATACATGGCTGGCACTAAGCATTTTCTCACCTGATGTAGTTTCTGTGGATCTTAAATACTGCTTCCAGTGCCTGTTCTAAATGCTAAAAGTTTTGCCATTTCTAGATTTTGTTGCTCGGTGTGTCAATAAATTCTGAAAATTATGCCACATCAGCTCTGTAACCGAACCTTATCATCTATATTTCATATTTCTTCTGAATGTTCATATTACTAAAGAAATAAAATTAGCTGCTTTTTTTATACATTCTAAATGTATTTATTTTATTTAGAATAACAGAAATCTTTAATTAAATCTAAAAATTCTAAAATGAAAAGGAAATGGAGAAGAAATAAACTGAATACATAAAGAGAAAGAAAATTATTCTTCAAAGATATGTACAGTTATTATTATGTAACTTACCCAGTTGTTTACAATTTCAGCCTTTACTCTAATTTCCCATTTCTATTTCCTTACCAGAATGCAAATCACTTAGACAGTTTTTAAACTGAGGTTTTTGGAATGTAAGACAAGAGTGTTTCTGACCTCCACTTGCTCCCTGCATTAGTTCCTGCCAGCTCTCATAATTTGTAATTATTTGTCTTTGCATTACCGTTGCCGACATTTGAGTTTGTTACAACGATAGAGTGAGTTAAATGAAATTAAGTTGCATAGTCTTTGACCGCTAGTTTATATTTTTAGTTTGAATTTGACTCTTCTTGTTTAATTACATTACCACGAGCTGCAGTTGATTTTGTTAGCATAAGAACATGCCTCTATGTCTAAGTTCTTTTTAAATAAGAAGCTTATTTAAACCTTTGTCTGACTTTGTAGTTACTTTCAGACACAGCAATAATTTGCTTCACAACTGTCAGGGGTTTGGGGGCTATTTAACTTTTACCAGATCAAATAAACCCTCATAAGTACATTGTGGAGAGGTTGACAGGTTAGGAGATAAAACACGCAGAAACTAGTGAGGACATTCTTTCGCATATTGAGACAAATTTATAATTGTTAGTAAAGATGGTTCAAGAGAAGGAAATCGATATAAATTACTCAAAATGTCTGGGAAGGCTTCAAATTAAAAAGATGCATAACTATTTTGTTGAGTGTTGTTGCTACAAAATATAAATGGTTTTGTAGCTTTTAATGTGTAATTATCCTAATATCGTTTTAGAATCAATGTCATAAATTATAGGTATTTTAAACTGTGAAATTTCATGAGATTGTGATTTTACTAGGGCCTTTTTTAACAAATATTGTAACAAATATTGTTAAAAAATAAATAAAATTTAATAGTGACCATGTAAATCCATAATGACTGAGGTTATCTAATACCTAATTTAATTACTTATAACTAACTGCTTACCTTTAAAAATTATCTCTGCATATTAAAGCAAGTTATTGCCTTTCATTAACCCTTACCGTGATCACAACATAAAACACAAAAATGTAAAAACTTATGTAAAACTTATTCTTCGCATCTAGTGACACTTAAAATACTGAAAAATAACTTATCACCTCTGATGCTTTATTGGCTTATTAGAACCTTAAAGTATATTATCTGAGTCGCAACCCCTGAAACTCTACATGAAATTATGACAGTAACTGCGTCAGACGGAGCCCAGCTAACTTTCAGAACCTGCCAACCGTGCCTACATCAGGCCTCTCAGGTTTGTTTTGATCAGCAGGTCTCTTTCTAGGCAATGACAACAACCAGTCTTTTGTTATGAATCATGCTGATTATGATTTCATTTTAACCTATGCCCCTTGACATAAAATCTGTTTACTATTTATTAAATCTCTAGACTGAGTGAGTATGTTACAAAATGAAACATTAATAATAATAAAAACATAAAGCTAACTATTTGTAAAACATAAATAAAATGCCACTTA
Organism: Stegodyphus dumicola; assembly: GCF_044657685.1. Taxonomy (NCBI): domain Eukaryota; kingdom Metazoa; phylum Arthropoda; class Arachnida; order Araneae; family Eresidae; genus Stegodyphus; species Stegodyphus dumicola. The sequence goes on along the minus strand of NC_140780.1, from coordinate 204,905 downwards.
TCTTCTTTCAAATATGTCCAATTATTATAAGTGTAAAATATTTAATGCTACTTGATAAATTCCATAAAGTTAATTTTATTCTCACACTTATTAATTATAATGTTAATTAAGCTATGCTTAATAATAATGCATCCTACTTACGGATCTATATATTATTTATAGGATGGTGTTACAAAAGTGAAGTTCAGGCATAGATAATATTTTTAATTGAATTTATTCAGTTCCCATTTGTTCATAGGTCCTTAATTTTTTTTCATTAATGGTCCTTAAAAGTCTTTAAAAGTACTTAATTTCCATGTGCAGAAATGTGTACGAACCCTGGCTTTGAAAATGTGTTTTTGCAGATCTCCCATAAAAGCACCAAGTTGACAAGTTCTTATTCCCAAATGGGTAGCAAAAATTGCTGCCAAGGAATAAAGGAAATGAATTATTAAATCAAGTAAACCCCAAAATTATCAGCCTAAAAACAATAAATGAATAGAACACCACAAGAATGCAGAAAAACAAAAAGTGTAATCAGAAAGGATTCAGATGTTTACAAATATTCACAACAGCATTATTCAAGATAAATCTGCTGCAGTTAGTTTGGAACAAATGGGCACCCCATTGTTCTCAGCTACTGTAGCTAAAATAATATTTGAATGTAAGAAACGTTGATTTTCTAAAATATTTGTTTTTTTATTAGTATTTCGTATATCTAAGGATGGTCTATTCCTGAAGTTATGTTTATTCCTTGAAACTGTATAAAGATGAAAAAGATAGAGTTTTAATAATAATTTGAAGTAATTATTCTACATAATTTTATTTCATATTTTAACCTGCAGTTTAAATAACAATACATATACTGGGTTTACCTGCCTCTGCAAAATCAACTGATATTTGTATTCAGTGGTATCAAGAATCTGTAAGTGGTAGAAGAACTTTTAAGGTATGTTGGGCAATTGACAACACCATCATAAGCAGTGCTGCAGATCGTGCTAATCTGTTAGAAGAAAATTTTAATTCAACTGATCTTTTTTTTTTTTTTTTTTTTTTTTTTTTGCTGGAGGAGTTATTGAGGTAACAATGAATAAAATATAATCAGTTTTAAACTTTGCTGAACCAAAAATCACGTCATTAGCAGTTTTAATATTTAATGGGTGAATAAAAGTAATTTTTTATAAGACATATTTTCATTAATTTTTTTTCTACTATTGGTTTAGATGGCATCATAAATCTGAAATGCATTCACCTTTCTATGTCTCTTTATAATTTTACATTTCTAATGTTATGGTCACACTGAATTGAAAAAAATAATAAGCTGTTAAAAACAATTTTCTTGTAAATGATAATCACTTATTTCTGTTTCTTCCTTATGTCTGCATGAGGTTTGGCTCCAGAAGCCATAGAATATAAGAGGGGGAGGGCACATGTATCCTTAAAAAGTAGTCTTTGTAATATTCTGCTGTTGTATGAATTGCTTGCTTTAATAAAATATATTTTGCTGACAGATCTGCTGACAGATTGCTGACAAATGCTGATCTCTTAGTGCTTCTGCAGTTAGGGCTGTTTAACATGCATTGGGCATCTGCAACATACTTGTGTCATTTTATTGGATCTTCAGTAGACAATTTGGCTAAGACTAGAATTAGAATGAAAGTTGAATGGATACTTTCTGCTTGACCATTTCCTCACAGAATGCCTGTAGTTTAGAATATGTACTGGTTTTTTTTCTTTTGCACAGTAATCATCTGGGCAGTTCTTTGAGGTGAAAGCCGTATCTCTGTTTGTAATTATTCTAAAAGGATCTCCAAAGATGAATCTTGGGCTGATGTCAGCTTTACTGATACAGCTAGACAAACTTTATAAAAGCATCTACAGGGGTCAATTCTTGTTTGTTTATAGTAACGGTCCTATAAAATCTTCATGAAGTGTGCTTAAAGGTACATTTTCATTGGTTTCATGCTCCCACCTTTTCCTTGCTTTTTGTTGCATAAAATACAACCTACACAATACACAGTAGCTTGCTGTATTCACTTTTTGAAGGTAGGAATGAAAAAAATCTCTCTTCAGTGTATAGAGTTTGATGCTCTTTCACAGCATAAACTGATATTCAAACTCCTAATGGACTTGAAGTGAATTATTGCTTGGCTGAAGATACTGACAAAGACTTCTGATGGTTAAAATATAACCTTTTTATTAAATCAGATCCTTGAACTGCACATCTCATGTTTAACAAAGTCAAACAATGACTTGTCGCAAGCTATCTTAAAAGTCACATTCAAATTCAAATTAAAACTAATCCAGTAATCAAATATTGCACAATTCATTTAATGGGAAGTTGGCTCAAACTTCTCACCAGCATAACAATTTAAATGTCAGCAGTCACAATCCAAAGCCAGAGACTTTGGATTGTGATCTTATCTGAGATAGTGAGATAGATATAATAATAAATTACTGAGATAGTGAAATCTAGTAAATGTGGCCTCGAGAAGCAGAAACAGGCTTTGTCTTAAAATCTGTAATCCTCAAGTTTTCTCGAACTAATTTGCATTCTGATAGGGAAATGAAAAGGAGAAGTGTAAATTTCTAAATCATAACTGGTTAAATTTACGTTCTTGTGTAGCATGAAATTTTTGGCTAAATAATTTTTGGCATAGGCATTCCAGGCATGATTCTAATGCTAGAATGACATATGAATGTAGAAGAGGATTACTTTTAAAGGGACAGAAGTTAATTGACTTCAGAAAACTTTTTTAAATGTTGCTATACTGTCCATGCTTCGTAGCTATAGCTGTCCAGTCAATTTTTTAAATCACTATGGAATAGCTTTTGCCTACATTTTGTCAGGTATTGAAAACAAACTTGTGTATTTTGTTTGTTACTAAATATAAGAAAATGCATCCTTATTAGATTCATTCACCTATGTATAGTCTTTTACTGCATACATTGGCAAATAAATCTAAATAAATAAACAAAGCTATTTTGAAAGCCATTCATCATAAAAATTCCTAAGTGCCAGAGTTTTTCTTTTGCCATGTCTAGAATTATGATTGTAGGAACAAAATTGTACTGTTAAATTGACTGAATCTTCTAGTCATCATCAATGAGAATTTTTTTTTATTTTAAATTTATTTAGGTATCATTTATTAACAAGTTTCATTGCATCACAAATTAGCAACTATATATGTAGTCTACTGTTTCTTTTAAATATATTATATTAGGGCTTTTGTAATTCAGTACATGTATGAACGCAATAAATTAATTAAGCAGAAATTACTACTGAGGTTCATGACCAAATGTTTGCGTGCAATAAAAATAAAATACATTTGAAAATTGCTGACAAATACAACTTTCTGGATGAATATTCAACTGTTAACACAAATTTATTTATGTGTCATAAATCAAGTGGATAAAGTAATTGTACATTGGCAGTTCATTCTATTTCAGTTCAAATATTATCTGTGTGAATATTTTCATTGCTTTCCTCATGTACTTCTCTCTGTATGTTGCAAACATGAATGAGTTTAATTTAAGCTAAATAAATAGTGCTAAATAAAAGTGCTAAATAAAAGGAAGCCTCGAGGACTGGATAATCCTTGCATGCATTGTCGTAATCATTTATTTGTGTACCTGAATTTTATTCAATAAGACAAACACAGTTATTTTAAAATCGTAATTGATGACACCGTAAATAAATAAAAACTGATAAAAATTATTATACGTAAATTTACCCTCATACACTCATAATTACACCTGGTTTACTCATCATGGACCTCTTAGTTGTATGCTTTATTTAAATATTTGAGGCTGTTTACCCGCAAATAATAATAACATAATAATTATTTTTGTGGAAATATTTGTGTGGCTTTGCTGAATCTGATTAGAACTTGCTTCATCAAAAAATTTAGTATACAAAAGGGAATTAATGTTTATTAATACTGTGTCTTTCATTGTATATTTAAGGTGGAAATATTTATTATTATTATTTCTTTTATTTTAGACATTTCTAAAAGAAAGTTTCCATGAAGCAAGTCTTGATCCAACATATTGCAATTATGTAGTAGGTGGAAGAATAGCATACCTGTGTTCTGTTCTTGTGGAAGATACTGCTGTTGTTTTCTGTGGTCCAGACCCAAGAATTCTGGTGGCAGTTGATTTAGATTTATGAGATGCTGTTCCTGCTGAAGATAGCTCCAACTTATTTAATGAAACTTAACTTCAGTAAGTGGACTGTAATATTAACAATAACAAATTTATTTTAACAAAAACAACATTATTGAATACTAGCACACGCATGTGCTTATAGTTACCTATGTAACTTAGTTAAAAGCGAACAACCATATGCTCCCACATCAAGTCAAAAATCATACATACTAATAAGGCAAAAACGAAATAACTTTAGGGTTACACTAAAGCCAAACTCTGCTTGGCGTAAAACAATGCTGCCAAGCAATACTCTTTCAGACACCGAAGACTAAGTAACACCTTTTTCTTTATGGCTCTTTTTATAAAATGGACTGATTAATTTTATTTCTAATTGTTTCTTTAGTTTTGGGATATATGCACATAGACATGCTTTGTCATAATCAAATAAACCGGTTTCTGCATATTACAGAAAACATATTTTTTCTGAACATTGGTGAGATATTTTGAATGATTTGGTGTCTTTTCAGTCAGTGGAAGATTAGCCGAAAGGGAAATTAGTATACTCAGAGCAGAAATTTCTCCCCCTCCCCCCACACACAGAAAGGGAAATGAGGCAGGTTGCAAGTAAATAATACCTTTCCATTGAGGAAATATCTTGCATCTCTACCTGTCTTACTTGAGTGTTAACTTTTGCTTAAGTTGCATGTCTTCAACTGGCTTATATTTGGCAACTATTTGCCAAATTTTGCATATTAATTAACAGCGGTAACTTTTAGCCTCTACAGAGCAGGCTATTTGTGTTTTCTTCTATTTGCATTTTACTCGCGTTCTTACTTGAAGAGGAAAAATTAAACATGTTATTCTATATAATTTTGATTTAAAAAGAATCTAGACAAATTAACTTAAAGAAAGCTAAAATGCATGGATTTATAAATAACTCTCTTCCTTAATAAGTTTTAAAAGTAATTAGTTTATTCAGCTAGCTTGAGATTTCTGTCTTCAACATACTATTTTAAAAAATGATTAGACAACAGTAAATTCAAATTCTATTCCTGGAAGACAGTACTTTCATTTTAATTTGCAGTTATTTAATTAAATTAAATTTCATAGGATAAATTATAAAAAAAAATTTCACTGATGCATATACCTCTAAATTATTATTTTAAAATGAAATGAAACAGCAAGCATAACATACATGGCAAATGGCTACATTCTGACTTTGTAGTTTAATCTCATATTTGATATTTCTGTGTTAGATACATAAATTGCAATCAGCATTAATTAGAATAGTTAAAGCTTTAAAGACATTATAAATAGTATTAAAACATAATCTCAAAAGCTTGTGAGATCATATTGTGAGTTCAAACATGTGAGACAATTTGGAATTTTGATTTGAACTCATTTTTCATGGGAAAACCGAAAAATATATGAAATTTTAAATGAAAAATATGTAAAATATGAATATAACACAAAATAAAATGTTTGATTAATTATACAAACATTCCAATAAAATGAGAAAGCTGCTCAAATGACTGAGTAGCAAAGTTACTAAAAAATGTGTCTAAGGGATAAGATTAATTTTTCTTTTACGCATTTTGCAAGGGAAATGTTTCTGAAATTTCATTTCAGTTTGTTAAAATTTTCGTCAGTTCAGAAAATGCGATGCTCCCAAATTAACTAGCTACATGGGCATTTTCTTACTTTTCTCCTTGTGTAATGTGAGTGGGAGACAGTTTCCCTTAAAAGGTCTTCCATTAAGGCATCTTCACTTTAAGAATATTGTGCTTCCCCATAAAAACCATTAAACAAACAAACTGAAAATACAAAGCACTGTTAAGTTTTTGTCATAATTTGGGGTGTGGTCAGAAATTTTATAATTCATCAAAATTTCCTCCAGTAAACTGAACAGCCACATGCAACTCTTTGCCTCCTTAAATACAGTCAAAAGTCGTTAATTCGGACACCCATAATCCGGAATGATCTATAATCCGGACCTCAAAGCTAAAATCTTTCTGCGCATGCGCCGCATTGACGCATGCGCATAGGCGTTTTACTCGTGCGCCCAAGACATTTACGACTGCGCATATGCGTCTGCGCAAGTGCAGAATACGTTTTCGCGTTCGCGTTTAAGGTATAACGGACGCTATAAGCTAAAATTATCTAATTATCTATTTCAGTTAATGTTGATGATTGCGTTGTTCCTTAACCTTCGAATTGGATCCGGCTTATTATTTTTTGAAGACTGTAAGAGCAATTTTCTAAAAGTAAGCTTGAACTTTTGATTATGTCAAATAGAATTTCTGATGCTGGAGCTCCCAAAGGATCTAGAAAACGAAAGTATGTTTCGATGTCCATCAAACAAAAAACGAATTGCTACAAAAAATGGATAAAGGCACATTCTTTGTTTATCTAACCGTTCCGAAATCTGTTTATCAATTTCACGCTGCTGTGCGCGGGGGGGGGGGGAGACATCGCGGCCGGCGCGCAATGAACTGGAAGTTTATTTGTCAACACTATCGTTATCTTCAGAGCAGATGTTTTTATTTTATTCGGCTTATAATTCCTTACTAAATGTAGTATTTAATTTCGATGTACTCCGTCTTTGATATGATTTAAATCAAATTCCTCGTCATTATAAATACCATGAATACAAATCAAATAGTTTTCTGGTTGCAATTTTCTAATTTCGGCTATGCGTAAGGTATGCTTTACGCATCCGCGCGTTGAAAGAAATGTTTAATAAAGTAAACAAATAAATATTAGGCTTCTTTTTTGGTAAATTTCGATACCCTTTAGATCATAATTGCTCATTATTTTATAAATTACGGTTTCATATTTTTAATTTTATAATTTCTGCATGCCATCTTACCAGATTTAAACTGATGATCTATAATCCGGAATCGCCGAAGTCCCGACGAGTCCGGATTAAAGACTTTTGACTGTATAGTTTTCTTTACAATAAGCAGTAGTTTAATTTGTATAATTAAATATATAACTAAGTTAAATGTATAATTCAAATATCATGCTATGATGCTTGTTTATACGTATCATCAACTTCGTTTTTCATAGTATATTAATGCATATTATAATTTCAAAATGCATAAAATACATTAAATTTTTGAAGTATTAATAAAAGACCAGAAAATTCATTTCTGGACTTTGAGCAAATTGTTTTTAGAATGGGCTTTAACTGTTGAGACAGTATAAAAGACATATATTAGGAATACATTCTGCAATTTTTCAATTTTTTTCAGTCTTTTCTCAGTTTATTATATCAGCTGTATATCAGTATTCAGTTTTACCACATTAAATTCAATTTGACAGCAAAATCGCAAGATATTTAAAAGCAGCCAAACACCAAACTCGTACGGTGTTGCCACTGCTTGGTTTGAAATCATTGAGTCTGTTAACCAAAAATATATTAAATTTTTGTAAAACATGAAATAGATAATAAAACAAATTCAAATTTTGGACTTCCAGATGCACATGTTTGGGTGGAGGACTGCATTATTTAGTATTTGATTGCTCTACGGTTGTTTTTTCACAATGCAAGAAACATGCATAAATTCATGTAGATCCTTCTTTATTATACAGGATGCTAATATTTGGTGGCAACAATTTGACAAGTGATACAGTTAATCTATCTCAAATTCATATAAATGTATCTCATCATTGTTGGATAATTTCTTGCTTGAAATACTATAGCCAAACTTAAGACGTATTTCTTTAGTTTTAATTATAAACTAAAATTTATTCTAAACATGATCAAATTCATATGAATTGTATTTTAGAGATTTTTGACTGTTCTATCAAAGAAAGAATTACTGTCCATTAATATGCCAAATTTAACAGTTTTTGACCAAATGAGCAAAAAACTGAGAAAAGCAGACATTCAGGTAAAGTTGTTCATATGGATAACTTGGAGAAGAGGAAAACTTTTTTTTTTTTTTTTTTTGATTCATTAGATTTATTGTACGAATTGGAAGATATGGAGACAATCTGGCATGCATTGGTGCAACTTCTAGGAACCACAGTGCATACTTACAATTTTTTACAAATGGAGGTAAATATGTTTTATCAAATTGAATATTACATGAGATATTATTTAAATGCTTGAAAATGTTTTTGAGTTATTCCATTATTTTTACATAATGCCATTCTTCCTTTACTTTAAAGAAATTATTAAGTAATGCATTTATAATTATTAAAATATTATACATAGTATTCACGTAATCATAACATGTCTGCTGAAGTGTCACTGTATTACGGATACTTGATTAGTAATAAGTTATTTCTCTGTTAACCCTGACAATGTCTATCACATGCTGAGGCTTACTTTCAAAAAGTCAGCAGAAATGTTTCAGGGGTAAGCCGTGCCAAACATCTAGGATTTCCCATGAATAAATTAAGAACACTGTGATGTTGGATGATTGGATCACACCTCTTCCTTCAAGATATACCAAATCATTTAATAAGTTTGGGTTCTTGGTGGCCATTTCAGAAAAGAGAATTCTGTAAAATGCTCATCAGAAGAGAAATTGTCTTTTTGGAGCACTCTATTTTCATCCAGATAGCAGAAAAGTGATAAGAAATGTGACTTTTGAGCAGTTTCACATACTTGTTGGTTCAAATAGCAAAGATCCCAAACATTGTCAAGGAAGCTGTCTCGAACCATCACTGAATCATCACAATCATCATGACCTTGTCCATTTTCAGACTGGCACATTGGAAGTTTGGCTTTATAAGGATAGTACCGTATTTCTAACCTTAAAGTCAGCTTAATGCATTTGGAATCAAGACTCATACCTGCATGCCACTTGCTTCCATTCATCAATGAACCAGTCATTGTGTTCTACAACTCGTAGAAGGCAGATGCTGATACAGTGGCATGCTGTTGGATGTGGTACTATCACAGTTCTTTGGCTTCTGAAGTCTGTACAAAGAAATAAGTAGTCACAATTTATCTAATCAGGTGTAAAGAGTCAACTAAATGAGGCGCCCTGTCTGGATTGCTCATGTAGTTAGGTGATCACCTGAACTAAGGTTTAGTGTTATTGGCTACACATGATTATGGCTGAGACTACAAAGATCATGATCATTCAAGATTGCTTCTTAAATGATCAGGATTTTTAGCAATTGCTTCAAGATGCTAAACTTACACTTGTGCATATCCTATGGGAATATCTTCACATGTTCAAAAATGAGGCAGCAGTACCAGAATATCTGCATAATGATATTTATCCTTAGGGATGAATAGCATTGTGTAGATATGCATATGCACTTCATTGTGCATATAATATACAAAAAAGGTGAATGAAACCTTTTCTGCATATGAAGGCTTTTGTTATTATCCAGTTCTTATTTCATTTCCTGCTTCATTGTTATGAGAAGACACTTGAAGAAAGTAACTAAATGCTGGTATTTATATATAACAATAAAACCACTGCATAGAAACAGTTGTTAAAATTTCAGATTTTTTATCAGCAATTTGGTTGCCACTAAAAAGAAGAATCATTCAAGTTCTCTTTGCTTCATTAACTAAACACTACATTGTTGCAATTTAAAATGTACATTAAAGTTACCATTTGATTGACAATCATCCATCAATTTCTAGTGCTGAATTTTTATTTTCTTGCCCCATAAATATTTATAAGTACACACATACGCACAAAAAATATTTTAATGCATTAAAATGGTTTCACTATTTCAGTAATATTTAGTTATATCACTTTTTATTAATTTTTTAAAATTTTCAATTATTTTGCTCATTTCTCAGGCATACAATGGCATCTACTACATGAACTGAATTATTCTCATGCTCATGTTTATCCTATAGTTCTTCCTGAGAATGGCATCAACTGGAAGTCGTTGGTGGCAACCATCAGGTTTCTTTGAAGATGCCTGCATTAGATGATGACATTTCTATTGATGGTTCTGAAATCAATGCATTTGAGTTATTGGATGATTTGAGAGCAAGGAACTTGATCCTACAAACTGGTGGTTTGGGCCATACTCTGAGGTGAGAAAATTGAGTGTATTTTTAAGTTCTGTTAGGTATTGTGTTGCCCATTTAAGTTAAATTATTAACCATTGACTCATTTTATGAGAGAAATGGTTATTTTTATAGTAAAAACTGAACTCTGGGATGGTAGGTTTATGTAGATGTTTCTATTTTTAATTTTTTACTATCGCCAGATGTGCTCGCTTCTCATTCTTCTCCGCACCACTTTTATGTTCACATTACTTTTCAAATAAAATGATACTGCCTCTAAATGTTATTGTTATGTATTATTTTGAAAGAAATGATATAGGGAATTAAAAAAAATATTTTGGCAACACTTAATACTATATCAGGAATCCTAATGATATGCTGTTTTTAAAAATTTTGTGATTTTGTTATTGAATTTTGTGTGGGGTAAGTGCAAAGAAAGGGATGCTTAATAATAAAGTTAAAAAGACAAAGATAGTTGTGCAGGTCATTTTGTTAAGAAAGCTATGCATTGATATGATGAATTCAGAAATGACAATAGAAAGTAGGAAAATTTATGGCAACATTTAACACACTATTGAGAATTCTAAATGTGAATCTACTATTGAATTCTATGTGATGTAAGAATTCAGTGGGCAAGCTACAAATTTCATAACATATGATACCATTTTATAATATAGAACCATTAATTGCCGAACAAGCATTTTTGTCTTTTAAATGCTCCCTAAATTTGTTTGAAAATTTAAGCATTGAAATGGTATCTAAGTCAGAAAATTCATTCTTGAATATTTTTGTGAATTTGTCAGCCATATTTATGTGTTTAAATAAATATATAGGTACCCACCTACATACATGCATATATACATGATTAGGCATAATGAATATTTTACTTGGAATTTTTGTGCTACCGATACCATATACAATATTTGATTTTATATTTATAGACTTCTTTGATATACATAATTGAATTTATTTCAATAACTTTCTCTATCTTATTTTAAAAACTTCTGTAACTGGAAATCATTTCTAGGATTAATACTTTAGAAAATGAAAGATTTACTTAATATTTGCAATGTGACAGAAAATATCAAGAAAAGAAGTTACTTGCAGTTTTTTTATTTCTGTATTATAATAGAGTTTTCTTTTTTGCATTTTGTTAGCATTTGTTTTAAAAGGACATTTGCATTCTCAGTTTTTTCATTTAAAATTTCAAAGTTATACTCTGGCAGCATAATGAGAACATGAAGTGACTTTTCCGTAGACTAAATTCTTTATAATGTAATAGCTGGAATTAGTATATAAAATTGCATTTATATGAAGAAGACAATGCAGTAAAAAGGGGTGGCTAATTTCTTGTTAGTAGGAGACACATATTGGAGCTGAAGAGGATTGAAAAGTAATAAATATTATCTTTAAAATTAGTAAACCAGATTTAGGGTAGAAAGTAGTGTTTGAAGTAATTTAATAATATTTCACATTTCTTAATTCATAAAATCACATAGTAATAAACACAAAGAAGTAATTTTTTGCTCTTGCTCATTTATCAGGAAAATATGTTTAGTAGCTACACACATTTTTTTTCACGTGTTCATTTTTTCACATTTCGCACATTCATAATAAACACAAAGAAGTAATTTTTTGCTCTTGCTCATTTATCAGGAAAATATGTTTAGTAGCTACACACATTTTTCTGCAATGTGTTGAACATTTTCTTACCCAAATAGGAAAACAAGTTTTTTCCTTTGATTTCCAATATTTATTTTCTTTCTGATTACAGCTATGAATCAATTTTGCCAATTTTAATCAACTACTACATTCAAAATAAACTTTTTCTTACCCTCCAAAGGTCAGATACTTGCTGGGTGCTTAAATCCATAACGGTGACTAAATTAATTACACATCAAGCTGAGAAATGAAACTTATTTTAAAATAAGCTTTAAACTTAGCACAATTTTTTTTTTTTTTTTCATTCTTTATCACTAACAAACAGGGCAATCGTAACATGGGATATTAGCATACTGCCCAAAACAATAAGTGTAAAGTATATCTGTGGAATATTCCACTTCTTAATATAATTTCTAAAACTTACAGCACATAAAAATCCTTGTGCCTTTTATGATAATTTTAGTGTTTTCCTGGCCTTCATTGGAATGAGCCCAGAGACTTGGGGAGTCATTGCCGAAAATTGACATAAAATCGACTCAATTTGATCTAACAAAAGCACTTGGTTCTAGAATTTGGACCAGTCTTTTCTAGAATTAGAATTGCATTAAATTAATAATTATGAGTTAAATAATTATTTAAGTAGTAATGTCCTAAATAATTTCCTAAGCTGTTTTTAATTTGTTGAGTTTCTAAACTGTTAGAGGTGTTGCTTTAACTGGGTCAGGAAGCATCTTTTGCAATCAATTAATGCCATTCACTACTGAGTCCTTTTCAGAGCTTTTGTATTGAATGTATTGTTTTCAGTGTATTCAATAGTTTGATCATTGTCTAATATCAAAAGGCACTGAAAAAAACACTGCTCGAGGAACAGCAATTTGTATTTTCTTCAGATGAAGATTTTTTATCTGGAAATGCTTACCAAGGTTGTAAAATTTATATGTAATGAACTGTTATTTGTAGCTGTTGGCCATTTGAATCATTACACCATGACAGAATCATACATCAAATCTGAAATTTGCATAAAAAGTAGAACATGCTGGGATATGCAAATGTTCAGTATTCCACAGCATGTGTACATTATATGAAAGAGTAAATAACACTACAAAGTAATTTAAAAAGGCAGACTAAAATGCCAGTTTTTCATCCATACATTATGTTTACTTGTTATTTTGAAGGTTGGGGGTCATGTAATGTCTCATAAGACAAGAAGCAATTCATACTAACATGTCTCAGAATTCAGTTGCAAGGGGACTCAGTATTGTGAATTACTGTGTATCCCAACTGCTAATCATTTTGGTCTAATGATTTTTGCTAGCCTTTGCAGTTAATAACTCCAGGAGAACCACAGAGATTGGCCTGAGAATCTCATTGGTCTTCTCTCACTATTGCCCCAAATGACAGATATCTTGCCCACATGACTGTTAGGAATTTTTTTATAGGAAACTGGATATATCGCTTAACATCAAGTATGGCTCAATGGCATCTGAAGCATTGTAGATTATTTGTAAAGTGAGCATTACTTCAGCTTTCTTTCACACTCTGACACAGGAATCAATGCCTTTGATGGTGTGTTCAGCGCCAAACACAGGTTCATGAAAAGTGTGATGTCACCTTTTCGAATAAGTCCCACTTTTCTTTTAGAATGTTGTGATAGTCATATCCATGTGTGGAGAATGCATATTCGAAGCTTGCATTTTTCATCATTATGCTGGCCCAGCAACAGTATGAGGTGCACTGGATGCACATCCTGTTTACCTGTAGTGTGCATATCTGGTACTCTTACCAGTCACTATCATATTACTGAGGTTTTAATGCCCATGGCTATGAATATATCCAGGGCTTCTGTCCCCTCTCCTTTCAATAGAACAATGGGCAAACCAATGTTCCTCACATTGCCCTACATATTCTTTATACACAGGATGTTCAACTCCTGCTTTGCACAATGCATGTTCAAGATTTCTCACCAATTAACAGTTGGAGAGAGACTGAAATGACAATATTTACATGCCAGTGCAACACTCTAGCATAGACCTTGAAACCACAGGTGGACTTTTGTACCCATGACTGCCATCCGAAGTTTGTCTGACTCACAAAAACAATAGCAGGTAACATTCAGTTTCCTTTCAGCTGCTATAATGAGTTATGATTATTGGGAGTACTGATTTCTGCATCCTCCGTACCACTAAATTTCCTGAATTTTAATCAATTCATCCTTCCATTTGTAGTATTTATCTGAGTAAAATCTAGCAATAAAAAGAGTCCTTGGTCAAATTATTCAAGAGCTCATTTTTCATACTTTGGAAAGCAGGAGATAATATTAATCTTGTTGATCCTACTGATGTTGGGAAAATAACACAGAGAGCAGCCATATTGACTTTTCATCAGCAGGGAGCACTAATCAATACATGATACAATGGCAATAAAAGCGAGTCTAGATGATTGCAGCAGCGTCTTGCTAGGATGAAAGCTAGAAAGATTCAGAGGAAGAAGGAAGGGAGTCAAAAGTTTCAGTTTGAATTAGAAAAAGTTTCGATTTACAATTATTTATTATTATTGCTATTGATTTACAATCTTTTTGATTTCGCAAGAGGCATCTACATTAAGTGTTATGTAAGATCGCATGATTAATTTGAAGGACGCAGTTTAGACTTATAGAGCTATTTTTAAGATAGCGAGATGTTCGCAAAAATGTTTTACTCCTGAAGATGAGGGACTGTGCCTGATCGCCCTCAAAATCGATAGAGATTTATTGAAAATCTTCTCAGATAAGGTAGCTTTTCTGGGTAATTTTATAAGTAAAGCCTTTTCTAAGGGAAGTTTGTGAACATTTAAGTCAAAATCCTGTTTATGAAATAATGCTCTTTAATATAAATTACATTTTATTATTAAATAATCATTAAATTACATATTTTATTAATCCATTTAATTATGTATGATTTAATGATTTCCATTTAATTATGGATTATTTAATGATTTTTAATCATAATTGCATGATTATTATTTGTAATCATAATTACAAATCATTAAATCATTCTGTTTAATAAATTGCAATTTATTATTTACTATGTAAAAATCTCATATAGCAAATGAAAAGCAATTTACATTTGACTGAAATTTTTTCTGTAGGAATACTTCAGGTTTTGACACCAGGTGCCATTATTATTAAATATTAATTTTTAACACTTTTCCTATTATTAAGAAATTAAATTCTTAATATACAACTGTGTACATTTGTAAATGTATAGAACCAAGTAGATTAATAATATGTATTTCCCTTTAATTAATGAATGAGATAATTAAAGCTAACCAAAATAAATTTTACAGTATACAAGAGTTTCACGAGCACATTTAAATGCAATTTATGGGCTTTTGAAGAAATCCATTGATTAAAAAAAAAAAAAAAATGCTTTTTCACATAATGTATAAAATTTCATTTGAAATATTTAAAAAGAAAAATACGTCATAAGAAATTCATTTGTAATAGCAAATAATTTTTAAAAATAAGATCAGGAATTAAATAGTCAAAAGGAGTATTGGTACAGCTTTGAAAATGGAAATAATATTTATTGAGCCTTTTTTAAATTAAATAAGATATTCTCATTAGATTTAAAAATAAATTTAAGTCAAATAAAAGCTTATTTCATGAAAAAGGCGTTTCCTAAATGATACATTAATTTGTTTAGTAGATTAATTGTTTTGTCATAGTATATTTATATTAGATTAACCACTCAGTGAAATTTAAGACTTTATTAATTTTCGAGAGAATTTAAATTACGATAAATATTTCTTAGTTTCATTCGAATAGGGAGATGTGTTTTATTTAAACTTTTAAAATTTAGATCCAGTTATTGATTAAAAAAGTTAAATATTCGAGTGATTCATGAAATATTCATAGAAAGAAGTTGAGTAATTTTCTCTTGAATAAAAAAAGACTAGAATAACTCTTCTTGAAATTCATAAAAACCCTTCTTAGTATGTTCAGAGGCCCACCAGCAGCCGAGCAGTAAAAGCCACTGAACTCTGGTAATTCATTTCGGAGTTTGATTCCCAGCAAACGGGCTAGCTGCCCAGTCGTTTTCGTGGTTTTCCCCATGCATAAGGCAGATACGAGCCAGTTTCCCTTAAAATGACCTCCACAGGGCATTCCTTCATTTCCGTGTAATGCCTAAAGGCGGAGCACGTAATAAGTAAAAATAAAAATATGTTTTAATATTAAAAGGCTTTCCAGCTTTTACTTATTGTTGTTGTCTTGACCATGAAAGAATGACCTTTTACTTGTTACTTGTACAACTGCTTTTAAAAGTATGGTTTTCTTCTGCAAACCCCTTATATTCTTCTCTATAATATACAGCATACCACATAAATGTAATAAAAATTATGGCACATAAATAACTTAATAATTAGAATATGAAAAATGGTTTACTAGGTTCTTGCCTTATTATTTTTTGTATTGTTATTGTTTTTGATTTTACAAATATACACAAGTTTTCAGAAACAGAATCACAGATTTTATTTGCACAATGGCTCAATTTTTATTACCGCGATGGCTGCGCTTGAGGTATTGATGTAATATTTTAAATATTTAGCATAAAATTGCTTAACATGATAGTTTCTTGGTTTCTACGGTAAATTATTGACTTATCTGAAGTCTGCTTCTACTAGGTAAGAAAAAGGGAAATGTTAATGATGTTTGTTGTTCGAAACCAATCCTTCTTCAATGCGATCAGTTTTTCTTTGATAGTTATTTCAAAATGAAACGTATGGCATTTCAGCGGTTCTATGCAAACACAATCAAGTTTTCACTTTATTAAAGCGAATATTAAAAGCTTTCAAATTTTGCAAGCGGCTCGTACGTAACACATATCTTCTGAGGAAGTTTTAAGTGCTTTGTAATTTTCGTGGTTGTGTTTTCTTGTGTTCCTGCCTTTTACATTTTTATATTGCACTTCTTGTGTAAAATTTTTTTATATATTTAGAAGAAATTAAAATTCGGTAAGGTTTAATATTTTTACGGTCGCTTAAATGAATTTGCTAAGGTTTTCTGTGCTTTCTCTCAGCTTGTAGTCTATTAATCTAGTCTTGCACTCGCTACTAGTTATCCATTTTTAAAGCTTTGTTATTAAGCATTGCTTTCTTCCCAATTACGCTGCTTACACTTCAGAAAAATGTCACATTTTTAAAAGCTGCATACTAGCATATGTTTTTGCAAATTTTGAATAGCGTAGTCCTGCATGCAAACATTCGCACCTGAACGCCCGATTTTTGAATTTCAAATTTGTTTTATTATTTATTTCATATTTTAAAAAACTTTTCATTTAAAATTTAAAATTTTTCATTAACGAACTCATTGATTTGAAACCACGGAACCTACGGCGAAACTTCGAAACTAAATATTTTCGTCTCCAGCGTGCGAAGCTGTTGCCATTCAGAAAAGTGGAAGTTATTTATCTTTCAATTTTAATAAACAAATTCGACTCTAACTTTTCATGATAACTAGTTTTTATAGAAGTAGTATAGCAAATATAAAAATATGCATGGTGTCTTCTTCCATTGTATCACCAATTTAAAAGTATGCTGTTTTTAAATATTTAGTGATTTTGCCGTTGGTATTGAATTTTATGTGGTGAAGTGTGAAGAACCTTATATTTAATAGATAAGGTTAATACACAACAATAAGAAAAAATTAACAATATTGTTAGCACATAGCAATATAACACAATGTTAATAACAAAATGTTAAAAAAATGTTTTGTAAGCCATCTTGCTATCAAAACTGAATACTAATATGATGAACTGATTAAAGACTGAAAAAAATATGAAACTGCATAACAATACTTGTTACTGTATTGGAAATTCTAAAGATATGCTGCATTAAATGTAAAATAATACTTTTGTCATTTTACCATTGAATTTTACACGGAGTAAAAGCGAAGAAAGCAATGTGTATAACAAAACAAATTATGTAAGTGAGTTCAAGAGCAGACTAATAAGCTGCGAACTCAGCGAGTGTGTAGAAAATCTTAATAAACTCTCTTGTGTGACTTTAAAATCTGAACACTTTCAGTTTTATTTCATTTTATTGTCCCAAAGGGGAATTTACCGAGGAGGGCCATTCATTTCGTTTTTGGCATTTTTGTGTTGATTCACTATAAACAGCATATCACTTTTCAAATTGTTGCCACCAAATATTAGAGCCCTGTATTATATTTAAAAAAAATTAAATAATGACGAATCTGCACAAATGTATGTATGTTTCTGGCATTGTGATAAAACAACGGTACCTAGAGACATCCAATTTTGAATAACGTAGTCTTCCATTCCTATATGGGGATCTGGAAGAATAAATTTGGAATTTGTTTTATACCCAAATTTGGAATTTGTTTATATTATAAAGAACATATTTAATAAATAATGGTAACACACAAAAACTTTAAAAAACGCCCTTTTGGGAGTAATGCAAAATCTGAAAGCTTCCAGATTTTTAAATTTTTATATTTACTTCCCTTCCTCCTCAGTTTAAAAAAAAAAAAAAATAGTAGTAACGCTTTTTCACTCACGTGCCCCAAGATGGCAATAAAACTCCTGGTTCAGTTTTCTTTTTCGAATCAACTGTTTGACCAATAATTAAGAAAAATATCTAACTCCAACTCAATGTCGGAAAGAAAAAGGAAGGCCATTATTTAAAAGAAATTAGTAGCTTGACATTCACTTGTCAAAAACCTAACACAGAATTTGCTAATTAGGCTTAATGAACCAGAGCAGTCAGAATTAACCAAGATAGCTATCCACTTATATTGCCTCTCGAGAGAATATTTTAATTCTACCATAATATTTTATTCTGCTTGACTCAAAGAGGTTTGAGAAGATTTTGTCTTCCTTTCTACATCTTTTTAATTACTAACAGCAGTCTATTCTAAGACGTTTTCGAGAAAAAAGCATTTTTTACATATTATGCATGTTCTTTCAGAGATCAAAACTATAAATGAGTCATTTTTATTTATTTACTTACTAGAGGAAGTATCCGATGCCAGTTAAGTTAAATTTAGAATAATGTATCTTGTAAATTTAGAATAATATAAATTTCTGTAGAAAAATAAACTAATTCTCTCCCATTATATTGGCAACAATCGCACACAGTTTTTAATGATTTTCGTCTTTCTAATCAAAAGGTCGTAAAAGCTCAAGTTCCGTCCAATATGTCACCTATATTCAATTTCAGTCCATTAAATGTGACAAAAAGTTTATCATAATTTATTAGAAGTCAATAATGCGAACAAACAAACACACACACACACAGACATTCTTCTTTATATATATATATTGTAACGCTTACACATTTTTGACTAACAAACTGCGATTTGAAAGCTAGCAAATGTATTTAATGTTGAGCAAAGCTATTTTTATTTCATCGTAAAACTTACAAATTTTTTTTTAACAAACTCTACCATTTGAAAGCAAGCAGTGACAACACTTCTCGAAAGAAAGCAGATTTTTATCTCCAACGTGCGAGATTGTTCCTACTCGAAAAAATGAGGTCGAAAATTAGAGTTTTCAGAATTAATTAATATCTCAGATTTTAGCTATTTTTGGGGAGGCAGTGGATGTCGACCTTTCTCAGGACCCAAAAAAGAACTGTAGAAAGCTTAGTGACGATAGCTATAGTAGTAGCTGAGTTAATTGCGAACAAATACACAAACATTCTTCTTTATATATATGTAGTGTTGGCAGTGGCGATAAATGCAAAGCATATTTTGCTTCCCTTAAAGCTAAGACTAATCTAAATAAAATTCATGCTTTATTCCGTAAATTAAAATAAGCTAACACTGTAGCCTTTACATTTAAAATCATTTGAGTGAAAGAAAACTAGCATTATGCTAACTCATAAAAACACACATTCGCTGATACCGACGTACATATAATACTCGACCAACCCGCAGATCTTGACGTCATTGGCCAATCAGCAGCAACCATGTTAGCTTACCACCGATTGACCTCCGATCAAAATTTGCATAAGGAAAAATTAAAGCCAACAAACGGCCCTGTTTTCCTCATGCAAATAGAAAAACAAAACTTACACAGAATTACAGAAGTTCATAGTTCAATTCTATTATACGAAAGCACTTATTGTCTTTAAACACTGAAAACATCTAAACAAAACTTCCTTAAATTAACAGCAGTCGCCGCTTTTGTAAATAAGTCCGCAGTATTTAATTTACTGGTGATAAATTCAAGGTCAAACACTCCATCATTTACTAGTCTTCTAATAAAGTGATATTTTATGTCTCTCTGCTTAGTTTGGCGATTTTCTATTGGCGATCTAGAAAAATCAATGGCAGACTTGTTATCACAAAATAGTTTATATTCTCTTAAATTAAACTTTAAAATTTCATCTTGTAAGACATTTTTTGTCCACATTAATTCCTTCGCTGCTTTAGATAAGGCGATATACCCCGCTTCCATGGTTGATAAACTTACACTTTTTTGTTTAACAGTTTTCCAGATTACCAGTACTCCATCTAAATATAATATAAATATAATAGGAATGACAAGTTGTCATTCCTATTACTTGTATAATCAGCATCTGAATAACAATATAAATTTAGATGTTTAATCTTCGATAAGTTTAATTTATATAATTTAGTACTATTGAGATAACCAAGCAATTTCAACAATGCTTCCCAATGCCTAATTCCAGGATTCTCCTGAAACTGTGATAAGATATTCACTGCATATGTAATATCAGGCCTTGTCCTGTTAGCTACAAGAACTAAACATCCCAACAGATTTCTAAAGGGTAATGTATGCATTTCCGCAATTTCTGCACTTGTAGATGGACAATCTAATTTGGTAAGAATAATGCCTTTATCTATGGGAAGTGAAGTTATTGGTATCAGAAAATGTTTAAATTTTTCAAAAGTTTCTTCTATATATTTTTGCTGATATATAAAAACCTCATTCTCGTTCTCTAAGAATTCAATTCTAAGTAACATTTCAGCTTTGCCTAATACTTTAAGATCAAAAAACTTACTCAGCTGTGAAATTACTTTATACCATATTGATCTGTACTAAAAATCACAATATCATCTACATATAACAAGAGAGTTACATCTGAACTTTTATAAACACAATTACACCATTGTATTTTCTTAAAATGTAGATTTTCTAAAGTACTTTCAAATTCACAAAACCATTCATGGCCGCTTTGATGTAGACCGTAAATGGCCTTGTGTAATAAACACACTTTATTTTCCTCTTCAATAAATCCCTTTGGTTAGGTCATATATAATTTTCATTTAGGTTTGCATATAAATATGCATTCTTTACATTTAACTGACAATTAGTCCATCCATATATAAACATACCAGTATAGTGAAAAATATTCTTATGATTGAAAAATTTACTACAGGACTGTAAACGTCATGAAAATCTTCACCTCTTTTCTGCCTGAATCCCTGTGCTTTGTATCTAACCACTTGATTCTTTTCATTTCTTTTTAGCATATAGAACAATTTGTTTCCTAGCATAGTTTTATTTTCTGGCTTTTCGACTAATTCCCAAACCTTTCTTTTCTTCATTGTGTCAATTTCTTCTTTCATTGCCTTATCCCATTCTTCGGCATTTACTGATTTTCGTGCTTCTTTAAAATTTTGTGATATAACAATTTCTACGGAATTTGCCTCTTCAGACACGGAGCTAGTCTCCTTTTCTACAAAATTAATAAATAATAAATTAACCCGAGTATTCGTTTTTTTCCAATAAAACCAAACTTATCTTTTTCAAATTTAATATTTCTTGCCTCACAATACATTTCAATATCATTATAGGATCTAAAACGGGTGTCTGTTCCCTCTACATAATAATATATGTCTGTACATCTTCCGTCTGGCCTTTTAACTGCTTTTCTTTGCCAGTTTAAGTCTGATTCTTCTTTCGGGGTAAATTTATCATCTGAGAACTTTATTTCTTCTCTAGAAGTTTCCTGTTCTTCATCTGATTCTGCTAATAGCTCAGGTTCCTCTAGTCTTTTAAACTTAGTTTTTGTCTGGGGTATATCTAATGCTAAAAAATTCATCCAGTAACTGAATTATCCTTGCTTTTTGTTTTGAGTTTGAATTGCTTCTGTAGAACTTCCCATGCTTCTTTACCACTTGAGCATTCTTGTATCAGCAGCCTGAACTCAGTTTTAATTCCATAATATAATGTAGTGAAGGCTCTGTTCTCTCTCAATGTGAATTCCTGCTTTTCATGTCTTGTTGTACTTTTATCTAATTCTTCTTCTTCGTCCTCTATGAAGATCCAACAATTTCTATCCAGTACCAGCATTTTAATATCGACTTTCCATCGATCCCAGTTTTTGTCTGATTTCTGTTCCAGGAAGCAAATGGCATCCTGGAACAGAAATCAAAGTATCATCAAATTCAATTTTTCAACGAACTTCACATTACAGGTTTCTATTAATCTGCGTTCTTCTGGTAGCCATATCCTATAACCCATAGTTTCCTTCACATATCCTACCATGATTTCTTCTTTGCACCTCATTTGTAATTTATTTTCTCATTTGTAATTTCTAATCTGTTTTCGCATGCCAACTACCAAATATTTTAAAATAAACAACATTGGGTTTTCTATTTAGAAACATTTCATAAGGGGTTCGGTTGCTTTTATGACATACTCTGTTCCATGTATGTATGAAACAGCCAAGAGCTTCTGCCCACCATTCTTTTCCCATTTTACCATCATTAAGCATATCTTTAACTGCATCTAATGCCGTTCGGTTAAAATGTTCACACACACTGTTCTCTTCTGGGCTGTACGCGTTTGTGCGTTCAACACTAATTCCATTTTCGGCTAAGTACCCTTCGAATTGCCTGTTGCAGAATTCCTCACCGTTATCGGTGCGTATACTTATTAATTTCCTATTCGTCAGTCTTTCCATTTGCCTATGATAATTCTTAAAGTTGTAGAATGATTAATTTTTTTTCATACAATACACTGTTACTAATCTACTATAGTCATCCACAATAGTGAGGAAATATTTACTCCCACCGTTAGATGAAACTGGGAGTGGGCCACAAACGTCTAAATAAACCGACTGCAATGGTTTATTTGATCTCTTCGGAACAGTTTTAAAAGTTATTCTACTAGATTTAGCAATAATACACGGTTCACACCTCTCCATTGGTTTTTCAATTTCTGGTAACCATTTCACACTTTGATTCTTACTAGTATTCTTAACATAATCAAAATTTACGTGGCTAAATCTCCGAAGCCATAGCATCGTATTGTCTACTTTATTTAACTTTCCAATTTCTGTACCGTAACCAGCTTCCTTTTTATCTGTTGCATATCTAAATGGTTTTACGTGATAAAGTCCGTCATATCGTTTAGCGTAGCATAATCTATCCCAATTATTAAAATATATCCACATCTTCCCTTTTGAAATCACAAAATGAACACCTGCCTTTTCTAACCTTGCTCCCGATAGTAAATTTCTTTTTAGATTTGGATTATATAACACATTATCTAACTCAATCCAATTTATTCGATTGCCTACTTTTACTGCAAATTTGACGGTACCCTTTCCTTGTACTTTACTTTCAGAATTTCCTACAGCTAAAGACATACGTATATCATCTATTTCTTCAAAATTTGTCATTAAATTTCTATTATTACAGAAATGAGTTGTAGCTGCAGTATCTACGACCCAATTAAATTTACCTGCGTTACCTCCTTTATCTGTAGTTGTTACATAATTTTCTACTAACATTAATTCTTTATCTTTAAACTGTCCATTATTATCGTCTATTTTAAATTTCTGATTTTTACTTACATTTTCTTCACATTGAGCGATTAAGTGTCCAAATTTATGACAATGAAACAAGGTCCTATTCTCATATTCCCCATTTCTCTGAATTTGTTCCCCATTTCCCTGCGTATCTTTCCCTGCATTTGAACTAATAGTATTGAACACGCTTACCTTGCTGTCTTCTAAATCAGCATTTACCATAAGTCGGCTTTCTTCCCTTACCAGTTCTTCAGCAATTCTTTCCAGCGTAAAATCTTCGTCCTTCCACCTTAGATCAACTGTACAATGCCGGCGTATTCCTTGGGTAATCTCCTTATTGCCTGAAATCCTTTAAAAAGATCTGGCAAGTTGTGTGCAGCTTCAGCCAACTTTGCAGTCATTTTTATCCTCGCGATGAATAATCCTATTTCTTCATTTGGGGTATATCTAATGCTAAAAAATTCATCCAGTAACTGAATTATCCTTTCTTTTTGTTTTGAGTTCGAATTGCTTCTGTAGAACTTCCCATGCTTCTTTACCACTTGAGCATTCTTGTATCAGCGGCCTGAACTCAGTTTTAATTCCATAATATAATGTAGTGGAGGCTCTGTTCTCTCTCAGTGTGAATTCCTGCTTTTCACGTCTTGTTGTACTTTTATCTAATTCTTCTTCTTCATCCTCTATGAAGATCCAACAATTTCTATCCAGTACCAGCATTTTAATATCGACTTTCCATCGATCCCAGTTGTCATGGTTTAGCAGCTCAAAACTTTTAGGTAGTAATGACATCTTCAATTAAGCGTGAGCACAACGACTTGAACAAACTTCTAAGACAGGTCAGCTTCTTTTCATGGATAACGGCCCTCTTCATCTACATTCATTCAATGCTGAGTTGAACTGGGTAACAGGTTAGCTGTTGGCTCTGGGCCCATAACCCTTATGGCAGTGGAGATAAATGCAAATCATATTTTGCTTCCCTTAAATAAAGCTAAGACTAATCTAAATAAAATTCATGCTTTATTCCATAAATTAAAATAAAATAAGTTAGTACTGTAGCCTTTACATTTAAAATCATTTGAGTGAAAGAAAACTAGCATTATGCTAACTCATTATAACTCATTCGCCAATACCGGCGTACATATAATACTCGGCCAATCAGCGGCAACCACGTTAGCTTACCACCGATTGAACTCCGATCAAAATTTGCATAAGGAAAAACTAAAGCCAACAATTATAGCCATCAAGCGATGTATGTCAGGGGTAAAATGAGTCTGAATCTGTTAAGAATGAATGCGAAGTTGCTGGTTACGCTTTTTGCACCTCCGTATTTGGTTACATTAGTGGATACTCTGAGAAGACGATGTGTAGGATGTGCTTGAGCAGTTTATCTCAGTATTTCCCCTTACTGTACTCGCTGTCACTTAATGCACATTTAAGAACACAAATTTTCTTTCCTGGAAGGGTAACTAGCTGTAAGCATCGATAAGAATGCACTAGATAAGATGGCATGGCGAGAAATGTACGCGTTCCTAAACAAACTCCCCCAAATTTATTGCCCTTCTTAAACGGAAAGGTTTCCACATGTGAGTTGTGAGTGAGAGGACTTTACTTGAACGTCTCATGTTCTCATGAGCTCGTATTTCTAGGGAAATAGAGTATTGCAAGATCTGCTTATTGTTAAACTAAAACGTTAGGAATTCTAATTTTTGTCCTTGAAATTGTGGTTTAGTTTTATAAAAGTAGTACTGGAGCTCATCTTATTTAGGGCTCCGGTGTGTTCTGGCTACAATTGTAATTTATCTTAAAAATTTAGAAGCACCGGAGCTGGGCTCCGCCACAATTTAAGCACTGGGCATGCCACTTCTATTGTTCTGGTATTTTTACTAACCCAAACTGCCCAGCTGTGGCTCAAATGAAAAATGGACAGGACCCCTATCGTAATGTGCCCGGTGCTGCATGGAGCCTCTGAGGTGACAAGCACCGCACATCTACAATTAATTAGCATTCCCCTTGTCCAGAGCATCCAAGATGGTATGGGAAAGGGTGAGAGGCCTTAACACCAGTCGCTGATTGAAATACAGTGCCATACAAGAGGCTTGGCAGATAGTACATTGCCATACAATAATACTTTGGTTCATACACCATGTCGCATTTAAAGTACAACATATTACATATTGTTACGGATTTGGTATAGAAATAGCTAATGTTAGTAGAATTATAAATTAAATTGTTTTATTCCCCGTGCAGTGCAGCGCATGACGAATATTAAGAAAAGGCTATGCCTGAAAATTAAAAATACAAGAGCATGTGCATTTAATAAATAAATATCTCTTTTTGATTTCGAGAAAGTACTGGAAAATTCTAGCGCGTGATTTTAAAATCTTATAAAAGGAGGAAAACATCTCAGTTCGTAGTAGTTGCTTGCTTAGTTTGTTGTTGTTTAGAAAACTGCTCTTGTTGATTGTAGCGAATTCGCGGATTAGCGTTCTTTAGCTGTTTTGAATTACGTTCTATTGGATATTTGAGTAGTTAAAAGATAACTACTGTGAGATATTGTAATACTGCATGATAATTTGAGAAAATTTAAGCATTTTTGTTGTGATAATAATAAATTTTTGTTCATTTTTCATCGGACTTGTGCATTCATTTCATAACGAGCCCGTACGCACGCAACAATTTTTGGTGTCAGAAGTGGGATTTGAATGCCAATAACAAGAGGGATGGAAGAACAATTGAGACAGCTCATTACTGATTTTGCTGCTTTCCAAGAAAAGATGGAAGCTGGCCAAACATCTTTTAAAGAAGAAATGAAATTGGGCCAGGAATCCCTCAAAGGAGAAATGAAATTGGGCCAGGAATCCATTAAGGAAGAGATGAAATCTCTTAAAAATGAGATGAAAGCAGGTCAGGACGAAATGAAAAGATGTATAGATGTTTGTAAACGCATGGCTGCTTTTTAAATATGCGACAAGCGGTTTGGTGGAAGGGAAGAGGAATGGAGACCCCCCGGGGTGCTCTCCATCAAAATGGGGGGTGGAACTGAGCTAAATAGCACCGTCACCTGTAAGGTGCTCAATGCTGTTGCCAACGACAGGCGTATCTTGCACTCCTTGCCAAGAGGAATTTTGTGGGTTTGGGCTGATTTTACAGTCAGACAAGTGAGCATAAGTAACAACAACAAAGTTACTGGAGCACTAGGAGGGCAAATGATGAGATATTGGCTTTTAACATTATATGTTCACTGAGTTCTGTTTGCACAATACTGCATTCTATTGCATTGTTTGTACAATATCCTGTTTGTTTTGTGTGCATTCTGTTTTGTTTTGTTCTGTTTGTACGCTGCGGTTGGAAGTAAAAAAAAAAAAATTCTATAATTTGATTCGTTTCAAAAGAGAATCTGCATTTGTGACTATTCAAATCATTTCGTTTAAAGGAGATGTGACACGTTCTCCGGCTTTTACTTTTTCAAATGATCTAAGAAATTGCTCTTCATTTCATTTCAGTTCCATGAAATGGTCAACCGGGATGAATTGTGCAGGAGTTTATTGCAACGTTATCTGATCATCGTCTTCGCTCCCACCAGCAAGCCTATAGATAGGAACAAGGAATGGATTCTTGGTAGAGAGAACAGTGTTATGTCCTATCATATCTGTAAGTCTTTTTAGGATTTGATTGTTACCTGCTATAGGAAATAAGACATGGGAAAATAAAACAAGTCACTGAAACATAATTTGTAAACATAATTTCACTTTGATTTCTTCCCGACCGTAAAAGTGGGGGGGGGGCAGAAAAGGTATTTGTGATGCGATTAAAACTACTGAAATATTTTTATATGTATCTTTTATTTTACACATTTAATTTTTGCATTTCTAAGCAATAGAAATGTTTAAAATTTAGAAATCGAAGTGTTTTAAATTTGAAATATAACTTTTTTATTTAAATTTAGTACAACTTCAACGTGAGGGTGGCATTGATTAGAAAAATGATTTTTAGCATTTCGAGCGATAATTTCACGTGGGTCTCTCATTTTTAAGCAGCTTTATTCTGCTTGGATTATGGAAAGCCACTGCAATAAAAGTTTTCATTTGTTGCTGTAAAAATCTGAATCAGTAATTGAAAGCTGAAAACTAACATTTTTGTTTAAATACAGAAAATCTCAACATCGCAATAACATTGATTGTAAAAATGATTATGTGCATCTATAAAGAGAGAATAATCTCATGCAGACTCTTAAAAATTTCAGCCGAAGCATACCGCAGTAAGATTTTGCATCTTTTTTTGCTAAAAATATGAAAAATTCAGAAAAAGGAAATTGAAATTTAGTATTTTTATTTTAATTAATAAAACTGCAGCCTCAAATGACATTGATTGTAAAAACCATTTTGTGCATTTTAAGCGATAATCTCGCATAAGTCTTTTTTTTTTTTTTCAAGTGACTGTATTCTGCTCGCTTCCTTGAAAATCTCAATAATGGAAGTTATTACTTAGAATTTTGATGCTTGAAAGCACTTTCCAACCATACAAAAAAATGGCTAACGCACAGATTTAAAATATTAATAAATTTCGATTGTATCTGTTCAAAACATCTGTTTGCGAATTCGCGGCAATTTTCCAGTATTTAATCTAAAATTCTCAAGACTGAGTTTGAGCAAAAATTAAGATGAGTAATATTTTCATTGCTGTAAATACATCACTATTATGATCAATAATTATATTAATATGAATTATAATAATTAGATAATTGTAGGATAATTTTTTAAACTGAAATAAATTCCTCAAACAAAAAATAAAGCTGCCAAAACAATTTAAAAGGCATTATAAAAATTGCCAAACAACAAAATGTCGCCAAACATCGTGGTTTGTAATTTTAATTTGAAATTTCAGTTATACATATTAGGTGCAAACTCAGCCTTAGTTTGATGTAGATTTTCAATAACTCTGTTGATTTTGAAAGCATCGGACACAAGTCTCTTCTCTTCAGGAGCAAACAGCCCACCAGCGGCCGAGCGATAAAGTCGCTGAACACTGGTAGTTCGATACGATGTTCAAATTCCGCAAATGGATTGGCTGCATGAGTCATTTCGTGGCTTTCACCATTTGAAATGTGTATACGAGCCAGTTTCCCTTAGAAAGTCCTCTATATGAAGGCATCCTTCCCTTAGATAGATAGCCCTCAAGGCTTTACCATCATCTCAATAAATAAAATCAGGAGCAAAGAAATTCTCTGAAAATATCTATGCCTAACTTGGCCGAGCAGTAAAGTCGCTGAACATTAGTAGGTTGGAATCCCGGCAAACGGGCTGGCTGCATGACGTTTTCGTGCTTTTCCTGATGTGTAACATGTATACGAACCAGTTTTACTTCGAAAATCCTCCACGAAGGCATCACTCTCTTTAGGCAGATATTCCTGGAGGGCTTTAGCGTAATTAAAATATAATACTGTACCCGAATAAAGTTACATTTTTTCTCGAATTTTTTCATCAAGGTTATTATTAGTGAGTTGTAAGTTATAAATAAGAACCGGTTTATTTCAGCGAGTGACCGGTACTCATCTGATCCCATAAAAAGAAGAAATTTCTACCCTAGAGAGAGTGTACGCTTACTTACTTACCACCAGCTCAGTTGCTGTACCTCCTGTTGTATGACTCAATTGATGGAGCATTCTATTATCACTAGGCCCAGCCAAAATTTTCCGTGGAGTATTAAAAATTGTAGCGAAATTTATAAGTTACTCTGGAAGATGGGTTATTAAAGAAACCCTGTGCTGAATGAGTATTTTAGCAGTGTTTTATGCATTGTGATTGTGAGTTTATAGAGAATGTTGACTGTAGAGTTTGGATATAAGAAGTTATTCTGATGCATTAAAACGAACAATATCAACTGGGTATATTAATGTGCATCCTATGTGCTATTCACATATTTCCAGAGTTCCTATTTAATATTTGCTTGTCACGTTAATTGTACTCACTCGTGTTGAGTTGAAAACTGTGTTCATTGAAAAACGTGCGGTTCACTTTTACACGGAGCACCATTTTATATCTGCTTGGCATATTGAACTGGTTACTGGTAGCGAACACTTGAAGATGAGACTAGAAAATATTAAGAGTATATGCAGGACTAACGCTAGTTTACGAGACTTGAAATATTAGAGTATACGTTTAAGAACACTCATCTTTTCTACGGGTTTCCCTAGTAGAACGGCAGATATAGCATTGTCCCATTTTACTTTTTTATTTATTTTGTGCAGTGTGCTTCTTTGCATATTCTTCGATCATTCCTTAAGCAGTGTTAGCATCGGACACAAGTCTCTTCTCTTCAGGAGCAAACAGCCCACCAGCGGCCGAGCGATAAAGTCGCTGAACACTGGTAGTTCGATACGATGTTCAAATTCCGCAAATGGATTGGCTGCATGAGTCATTTCGTGGCTTTCACCATTTGAAATGTGTATACGAGCCAGTTTCCCTTAGAAAGTCCTCTATATGAAGGCATCCTTCCCTTAGATAGATAGCCCTCAAGGCTTTACCATCATCTCAATAAATAAAATCAGGAGCAAAGAAATTCTCTGAAAATATCTATGCCTAACTTGGCCGAGCAGTAAAGTCGCTGAACATTAGTAGGTTGGAATCCCGGCAAACGGGCTGGCTGCATGACGTTTTCGTGCTTTTCCTGATGTGTAACATGTATACGAACCAGTTTTACTTCGAAAATCCTCCACGAAGGCATCACTCTCTTTAGGCAGATATTCCTGGAGGGCTTTAGCGTAATTAAAATATAATACTGTACCCGAATAAGGTTACATTTTTTCTCAAATTTTTTCATCAAGGTTATTATTAGTGAGTTGTAAGTTATAAATAAGAACCGGTTTATTTCAGCGAGTGAACGGTACTCATCTGATCCCATAAAAAGAAGAAGTTTCTACCCTAGAGAGAGTGTACGCTTACTTACTTACCACCAGCTGAGTTGCTGTACCTCCTGTTGTATGACTCAATTGATGGAGCATTCTATTATCACTAGGCCCAGCCAAAATTTTCCGTGGAGTATTAAAAATTGTAGCGAAATTTATAAGTTACTCTGGAAGATGGGTTATTAAAGAAACCCTGTGATGAATGAGTATTTTAGCAGTGTTTTATGCATTGTGATTGTGAGTTTATAGAGAATGTTGACTGTAGAGTTTGGATATAAGAAGTTATTCTGATGCATTAAAACGAACAATATCAACTGGGTATATTAATGTGCATCCTATGTGCTATTCACATATTTCCAGAGTTCCTATTTAATATTTGCTTGTCACGTTCATTGTACTCACTCGTGTTGAGTTGAAAACTGTGTTCATTGAAAAACATGTGCGGTTCACTTTTACACGGAGCACCATTTTATATCTGCTTGGCATATTGAACTGGTTACTGGTAGCGAACACTTGAAGATGAGACTAGAAAATATTAAGAGTATATGCAGGACTAACGCTAGTTTACGAGACTTGAAATATTAGAGTATACGTTTAAGAACACTCATCTTTTCTACGGGTTTCCCTAGTAGAACGCAGATATAGCATTGTCCCATTTTACTTTTTTATTTATTTTGTGCAGTGTGCTTCTTTGCATATTCTTCGATCATTCCTTAAGCAGTGTTAGCATCGGACACAAGTCTCTTCTCTTCAGGAGCAAACAGCCCACCAGCGGCCGAGCGATAAAGTCGCTGAACACTGGTAGTTCGATACGATGTTCAAATTCCGCAAATGGATTGGCTGCATGAGTCATTTCGTGGCTTTCACCATTTGAAATGTGTATACGAGCCAGTTTCCCTTAGAAAGTCCTCTATATGAAGGCATCCTTCCCTTAGATAGATAGCCCTCAAGGCTTTACCATCATCTCAATAAATAAAATCAGGAGCAAAGAAATTCTCTGAAAATATCTATGCCTAACTTGGCCGAGCAGTAAAGTCGCTGAACATTAGTAGGTTGGAATCCCGGCAAACGGGCTGGCTGCATGACGTTTTCGTGCTTTTCCTGATGTGTAACATGTATACGAACCAGTTTTACTTCGAAAATCCTCCACGAAGGCATCACTCTCTTTAGGCAGATATTCCTGGAGGGCTTTAGCGTAATTAAAATATAATACTGTACCCGAATAAGGTTACATTTTTTCTCAAATTTTTTCATCAAGGTTATTATTAGTGAGTTGTAAGTTATAAATAAGAACCGGTTTATTTCAGCGAGTGAACGGTACTCATCTGATCCCATAAAAAGAAGAAGTTTCTACCCTAGAGAGAGTGTACGCTTACTTACCACCAGCTGAGTTGCTGTACCTCCTGTTGTATGACTCAATTGATGGAGCATTCTATTATCACTAGGCCCAGCCAAAATTTTCCGTGGAGTATTAAAAATTGTAGCGAAATTTATAAGTTACTCTGGAAGATGGGTTATTAAAGAAACCCTGTGATGAATGAGTATTTTAGCAGTGTTTTATGCATTGTGATTGTGAGTTTATAGAGAATGTTGACTGTAGAGTTTGGATATAAGAAGTTATTCTGATGCATTAAAACGAACAATATCAACTGGGTATATTAATGTGCATCCTATGTGCTATTCACATATTTCCAGAGTTCCTATTTAATATTTGCTTGTCACGTTCATTGTACTCACTCGTGTTGAGTTGAAAACTGTGTTCATTGAAAAACGTGCGGTTCACTTTTACACGGAGCACCATTTTATATCTGCTTGGCATATTGAACTGGTTTTTGGTAGCGAACACTTGAAGATGAGACTAGAAAATATTAAGAGTATATGCAGGACTAACGCTAGTTTACGAGACTTGAAATATTAGAGTATACGTTTAAGGACACTCATCTTTTCTACGGGTTTCCCTAGTAGAACGGCAGATATAGCATTGTCCCATTTTACTTTTTTATTTATTTTGTGCAGTGTGCTTCTTTGCGTATTCTTCGATCATTCCTTAAGCAGTGTTATTTGCATTCATTCTATTATGCCTGCATTCTTAATATCTTTCTTGTGTTGCATTCAGGGTTGAGCAATATATCTGGAGACTAGCCTCCGTTAGGTGAGTAAGCATTGTGCATGCACCCTGCTCACTATGTTTATCTCAATTATATTGCTGAATGCTTAATCATTCCTGTTATTTGCAGCAGATTAGTGCTTGTTTTTATGTAGAGAAGTCAATTGAATGGCATAGCACCTTTTGTTTTGTTTTCTATTAGTTTTATTTAAAATGGTTCGAACAAATGATTTAGTATTCTCTTATGTAAACTTTCAGCCCTCATAGGCATCTGTTCACATGAAATTTCGCATGTGCATTATATTACTAAAACACATTTTTTAAAATTGTATATTTTTATATCTAATTCTTGAAGATGATTCATGAAATATGAATTCCGTAGTAATAAAAAAATTAAAAGGCATTGTACATAATACCTATAACTAGCTGGGAATGTATGAAATTATTCATATTTCATACATTTCCTAGGAATACCAAATGAGAAACAGGCAAAGCATGAAATACATTTTTGATTCATTTTGAAGAACCTAAACTACTTACTAGAAGTTAATAAATCATGTATGAAAACCCAAATGACTACTAAGAAGGAACCATGGGACTAATGGTTCCTGAATCGCTAAGATGTGTATTTGTGGAAAAGAAAAGTACATTGATTTATCATTTTAAAGGAAGCGTCAATACTGTACAGTACTACGTTGCGGATGCCGAGTTATTTCCCGTACTTCATGAAAACTCATTTGAGTACTGGACATGGGTGAAGCGACAGAATGTTGAAAGAACTTTCAACCAAATACAAAAACATTGCACATAAATGATACTGAACTGTACAACCACCTTTGTGAGCTCTGCCGGAAAAAACAAAAAGTTATTAATAAAGGGCATTGTTGTGAAACTTATGACTATTTCTGAAATTAATTTCCGTTGTCAGGTAGATTGTTGTCTTACTGATTCCCAGTCTCGACCAGATAAAAAATACAAATTTATAATGTTGTATCAAATTCATCTCGCTACTTTTTTACGTATTTTGAATGACAGATTTTTAATGGGACTCTTTCATTACTTTTTCAAAATAACATTTGTACTTTTGAGGAATGAACATCTTTTAATAAAGAGCATTTGTCATTCTATAGAATGTTTATGCATTATACACAAAGCCTAGGCAAAATATGTAATTCTTCAGATGATATAATTTATTTCTTCAGGTAATATAATTTAATTCTTGAGATGATATCATTTTTGTGCATTCCGAGTTATAAAATGAATGAAATGTAACGCTGTTAAGTGAAACTAGCTCCAGGGTGTCTCTATGGTAAATAAATACAGTGAATTTTAAAGAATGCATTTATTCTATTTTGCTTTATGTGCTATCGACGAAGTAGGTTTAATTTAATTTTAGGTTAAGTATAAATGGAATGCAAGAAAAATGTGCATAATTTAATATTTACAAGGAAGCAATGTGGTGTACACATCAGACTCCTTTGAAATGCCCGAAAAATATCCATCCATCTTCTCAGTATTTATTTTCCCAAATAATCCCGTTCCAAATTTTCAAACTAGTTAGCCAAAAAGCCTTTGCAATCATCAACTTAATCAATTATCAAAAGGATGATCCATGCTTATTGCGTTATTTGCGGGAACTTCATTAATGCTTTCACCTTGTTTAAAATTTTTGTATTCGTCTGCGAGACTATCTGCACAGTCGTAAAGCGTTACCATGGTTACCAGTTTTTGCTTTACCATTGTTATTGTTAAAAATAAAATAAAATGGCTGTTCTAAAGCTTCAAAGTTGTGTTTTAATTGTTTATTTAGACAACATTTTTTAATTACACCTGAAGCTTCAATTTCAGACCATGTTAATTCACTGCTGTATATCCATATAAGAGGTTCTGCTCCATCAAAACTTCTTTCTGTGCCTTAGTGTAATAATGAATGCATTGTAGAATGTTGTAAGCTCTTTTAGGTTTGTATTAATATCATTTGAGTGTATTCTGGACTTTTAAAATTTAAACACATAAGTGGAAAAATATGAATAACTGGCTGAGAGGCAGGCACCGCATCGCCAGACGAGATCATTTCTAGTCAAAAGAGGACTTCTGGTAAGCCTAATGATATTCCAAGTTTTCTTGCAGTATCTCTATATTTAGCTTCTCAGCTAATATCTTAATTTTCTGTCATAAGCAAAGTTAATAATTTAAATAACAATATTAACAATGTTCCATTATGTAACAGTGTTTCATTATGTAACACTGTTCCGTTAACAATGTTCCGTTAGCAATTTTCTGTTAATAACGTTTTGTTCTTTCTATTTAAATGAATGAATGAGTATTTATTTAAATTTTGATTAAATATTTATTTGAATCTCCTTTGAATTTAGGTGAACTGTTGTTGGAATGGGAAGGTCGTCAAGCTCGTATCGTCCGCCCAGATGTGTAAACTGTCAATGGCGCCCTACACATGATTTGATCGTGTAATGATGATGAGGCGTGATCTTACCAAATCAGGTGCTCCCATTGGTCCACCTAGCAATGGCTTCTTATCCATCATTCCAGCATTTTTGCAGTCGCGATCTTTTTCTGAAGACCAACACATCATAGAAAGAATAAAGGAAAACATAAAAAGGCAACGAAAACTGCTGTCAAACACTTACTGTGGTTAAGAGAAAAAAAGAAAGTTTCCCCCCCCCAAAAAAAAACTCTCTGAAAAGTGCATTTTAGAAGAAGAGGTGATTTCTGTGCAGTGTTGTGTTCTTTCATTGTGCAGGAACGTGAACCTTCAGACCAATACCAGAAAATGTATTACAAATTCACGAACTGAAGTGTAAAAAAATGTATGTTTTGGGGTAGGGTATGAATAATTCTGAAATTTGCTTATAATTCAAAGAAAGCCAGTGAAGTGACACCATGGACAATTTTTTGAGAGCTTTTAGATAGAATTTATCAAAACATGTTAAATGGTGAAGAGTAAAATTTATTGCAACATCTAAACTCATTTTTTAATTACAGTACTGAACACGAAATTTGCTGTCAATGTACAGCTGTTCTTAGTTCTATCTATAAAAGGTGAAAGTACCATTCCTGAATACTTGGGATTTTAGAGAAATAATCCACAAAACCTCTACTATGTTTCTTCCCTACTTTACAAAACTTTGTTATTGTATATTAATCTAACACAAAAATTGTTTAAGAAATTTATTTATTCATAATGAAGCGATACACAGATTGAAGTGTGTCAAAAACTATTTAAAGTATATTTATTTTATTAATAACAAATTCTATGTTTTGTGGAATACAATCATTAGAGTCATAGTTTGCTTATTACAAATGGCATCACACAGCTGCTTCAAAAACTACTTAGTTGTAGATTGAAAATTATTTGAAAACAAAGGGATTGTATATATTACATATATAGTATGCCCATATTATACTTATAAATTATATTAATTCAGACATTCATTGAGTTAAAAGTACATGAGAATATATCTTATTCAGTTCTACTTTTAAAAATCTTTGCTGGCAAAACTGATTCAAATTAATGAATTAAATCTGTTTTGCGAGACCATTTTGTTTAATGTAATTTCTTACTTATGTATTGTACTAAAGCTGTTCCCCTAAAAAAATACTGTTATGCTTATGATGCTGAATCATATTATTTGCAATAATATTATTATTACTAATGTAGAAAGATATTTTTATGTATGTATATACGTGTGTGACGAAGAAACACACCTTTGTTGAAATGCTTCATAACACACACTGCTGTTTTGTCAGTTTGTAGTAATATATGCTTGAATGTTAATGTTTGACCAATGTATGAAAATGTAAATCTTACCAATGTATGGAAATATTTAAATTGTTGGATATAAATGAAAGGACCACTTTGGTTCACAAAATGCTACAGCAGAAAAAAAAATTGTGACTTGCTTTAGTTTTTCTTATTTTTGTGCCCAGTTGGAATAGGTGGCACTATATGGGTGCTATGATTCCGTAGTATGTTGTATTATTATGGTTACTATTTTATTACAAAAACCGTTAATGATTATTTTTGCAGCAGCACACAATAAAGCATTTGCTGTATTAGATGTGAACAAAACTTTGTTGTGGTCTTTGTCCTCCCCCTTATTGTGAATTAACGAGACTGTCAATCCAGAATTTTAATAAGAATTATTTGGAAAACGACATTTCCTTAATTTTTTTAACTTGTTTTACAATTGATAATTTACCAATTTCATGATTGATATGGACTTTTTTCCTACTAAATGAATTCGGAAAATTCTGATTTAAATTACATGTTTCTAAACCATTTACTGTTATGTAATAAATGAATTATTCTTTTTCATCTAATGATAGAACTTCCAAGGTTTCTAATCTGCAAAATTTATATAAATACATATTTCTTTTTCTGATGCATATAAAACTTTCCGGCTCATATTAGCATTTTAAAACAAAAAAACTAAATTAAATAAACTAGTAATTTTTAAATAGTTTTTTTAAAGCTGAAATTCAGATTTTTTTTAAACAAAAATAAAATAAATATAAAACATGAAATAAAGATTTAAGGGGAAAAAATGGCAAATAAAGCTACTAGAAATATTTAAAAGTAACTTTAAACATTTAACTTTTAGAATTTTAAGATAAAATATTTAAGACAAATACGCTTACTGTAATTTTTAAATTGTGTAAATTTACTTGCTTGAATTTTGACCCTTTTAAATTAAACAAAAACACATATTAAAAATATAAACAAAAATATTAAAATACAAAAGCACAAAATAAAACATGTTACAATTTAAACATTGCAGGCATTGTTTTGTTTGAATTTTAGTATTTTAAACTAAAACTTTTCAAACAAAAATAAAATAAATATAAAACATGAAATAAAGATTTAAGGGGAAAAAATGGCAAATAAAGCTACTAGAAATATTTAAATGTAACTGTAAGCATTTAACTTTTAGAATTTTAAGATAAAATAAGACAAGTATGCTTACTGTAATTTTTAAATTGTGTAAATTTACTTGCTTGAATTTTGACCCTTTTAAATTAAACAAAAACACATATTAAAAATATAAACAAACATATTAAAATACAAAAGCACAAAATAATGCATGTTACAATTTAAACATTGTAGGCATTTTTTGTTTGAATTTTAGTATTTTAAACTAAAACTTAAACAGCAAAATTGCACACTTTGAATTTATCTGTTTTGATGAAAATTGCAGACGAATTCTAAATGTTCTGTGAGTTGGTTCAGTAAGTAATATCAGTGACAGCTATGGAAAATACAAATATATGGAAAATACAAAAAATATTAACTAACACAAAATTGATCAAAATATTCAAACGAGAAACTTAAATTTTTGAATCAGTTTATGTATTTAATTTGTCAATATTTAGCCTTTTAATTAGGATAGCTCCCAAAGCCTTTCTCCTCTCCTTACATAAAACAGTCTTGGCACTGGAGTATGCCGGTATTTTAGTAATAAAATCATAACCTTTTTGATATAATTCTGAAAGTAGTTTTGGAAATATATGGGGAACGGGAACTGATTTTTTTGGGGGGGGGACTTTTCTTCTGCAAGTCTCTAACTTCCTTTTAACTTCGTTCTCAGTAATGTTGGGCACGCAGAAATGTACTTCGTATATGTACTTTCTTCAGTACTTTGTATTGAAAATTTCTCTTTACATTTCCTTTACAACGATGTGTCTTTTCTTTTACACATACCCAACTCATTCCTAATTTATTTTTTCGGTGTGGGTAATCATCTACAACTAAACATTCTTTTTTTGTAGAGAGTAATTTTTTTAAAATGGCTATGGGTTCCATCGCAGATTTTTTTTCGACGCTAAAAAAGACATACACGCTTCATAAGGATCAAACATCGACTGAGAAAATGAGAAAGACATTTTCTATTATAAGTATCGGCTTTTCTCTACAGCAGGTGCAAAGCTCGAAACTACACAATAGATGACATATGACTGATTAGGAAAACAACACAATAAGTGCGAGAATGTCCGCTCTGTCCACCTAGCTACTCTCACGTGTCCACTGTAGCCACTGTCCGCTCTGACCGCGTAACCAATACAACCACCAAGAACCGGCTCAGTGTGCGCAGGTGAAACAGAAATATCAAACTTCCATCCTGGATCCTGGTATGTCTGAAAAACTTAAAGGAAGACAAGCCTAAGATACTAATTCTGAAATGCATATTATTTTAAAAGATAACAAACCTATATCTCTGATACCCAGAAGATATAAGAGATAAAGAAAGTGTTCAACTAAAACAAGTAAAATCTATTTTACAATTGGATTTGGATGTTCATGAAGAACAAGTTATGTCTTTGGAAAGAAAACTTTCCGTATCAGGCTGTAGAAATTTTACAGAAACAACTATTAGATGCCAAGAATGAAATAGAAGCTGCGAAAATACAAATGTTTAAGGTACAAGAAGAAAATAAGAAAACATATAACTTTCGAAGACGTTCTTCAAAATGTTATGAAATTAATGATTTAGTAGCAATCACCAAAGATAAAATCCTGTCTGAGAAAGAAAATAAAGTTCAAAATGTTAAACTGAACATGCAAGAAATGCTAGCTTTAGAAAAAGATTGCATGAGGGAAATTATGGAGAAGAGATTATTTGCTAAACAAGCAGAATTAGAAAGGAAAATGTGTATCACTCATGAAGATATCAGAATTATATCAGAAAGGTTGTCGTCAGTTGCGAGAAATTCTTAATGCTGATGATTGGGAACATTAGGGAGACCTGTGTGGTGCTGATGCTGTTCCAACGCCATCTAGTGCGACTTCAACATCAATTTACAAAGCAACTAAACATAAGACAACGTCACAGAAGAGGCGTTTCTTGAAGAATCTTCTGTCCCCAAAAGAAGACTTTCTAAAGCAATATCAGCTGTTAATTTTATATCTGAAGTAAGCAAACAAAATGCTTTTAATTTTCAAGCAAATACTGATTATACTTCTGGAAAAGAAATAATTGACGCAGAAATTCAAAATAGTTTTGAAACTTACGGAGAAGAGCTTCGAAAAGATGCGAAAATACAAATGTTTAAGGTACAAGAAGAAAATAAGAAAACATATAACTTTCGAAGACGTTCTTCAAAATGTTATGAAATTAATGATTTAGTAGCAATCAAAAGGACGCAATTTGGACCAATAAGTTAAAATCAAAGTATTTAGGCTTGTATAAGATTGTCAAAATAAAGAATAATGACTCCTATGATGTTGTAAAAGAAGGAGATCATGAAGGACCCACTAAAACAAGTACATGCGCTGAATACATAAAACAATGGACTCAAGCAGAAGAAGATGAATAAAATAATACTGATTATGACGTTCTTAACCTGAAGTGATACAACTGATAACCGAACTGTGAGTTTCCACCTAATAATGACTTTTATTTCAGTAAATGCTATTTTTAAGATGAAATGAACATTTCCAAAACTGTTAAAGATTGAAGATATTTTTCGTTTTAGATGAAATATAGAAGGGACTGTTGACGATGTTATTGTGCAAAGATGGACAATTAAGATGTTTCCTTTCAATATTGTCCTTAGCACACAATCTTCCCCTCTCCCTTCGTACTTCTTTTCAGGTTTCGGCTTATTTACGATGATGGTTCTTTTTATGATGTCAAGAGTAGAATAATGTCTTCGAGGTCGACGCATAGCAGGAACCCGAATGTGGGATACTAAATCCATAGTTTAACAATTTTCTTCGCGAGCTGTCTAATTTTTAGCTGTTGACTGCACGAGTGAAATTGATAGAACTTTGAACAGTTTGTTTTATGAGAGGAGATGTAAGATGTTGTTTTATAGATATAAGGTGTTATAGATGTTGTGTTAATAAATGAACGATATTATACAGTCGGTAGATGGAGCAAAATGACAAAAACCTAATCCAGAAATCTTTTTTTTTCTTTTTTCCCTTTCTGAATATTTCTGAAAATCATGTCTCTATTTTTTGAGAAATAAATAAATAATAAAATTCAATTAAAAATTTTTACTTGAGATGAAATCAGAATGGCTTTCTAGTGAACAAATGTGAACAAATTTTCAACGAAAGAAGTACTCAGCAATAAGTACTACAACTTTTTCAAATTTAGTTTTCCAATTAGGAACACAAGATAGAGTAAAAAGTGGATTTCTTGTAAGATTTCATTTCTTTTTCTTGGAAAAAGTAGGAAATTACGTAATTTTGGAAACTTCCTCAATTGCTTTGAATGAAAAATTCTTCAATTCATATGCAGCCATTCTCAGCTTAATTGCTCATAGCAATCACAGCAGATTACGTTTTATGCTTTCTATAGATTTCTGTAGTGCAGTGGATTTACATTTTACTTTTGTTATTTAAAATTCATTTCCGTACATTGGAATCAAAATATTGAGAATGAATAATTTAAAATGCGAGCGTCCAAAATTCGTTTGCGAAGTTTTTTCAGAAGTTGACGAGTTCCATCGACATGTGGCAACAATTCGCATTTCATTTTCTTTTATCGTTTGCAGATATATTAATTTTTAATGAATAAAGAATTTTTCCTTTGGAAATTTCCCAAAATAGCGATTCTTATCGCAAAGAATCTGCGTGAAATTTTGTCCTCGCAATGGAAATCCGCTAGGTAAGTTTTTGAAACTTTGTAAAATGCTTTTGAAGGCAATATTTTATTCAGCGTAAGAGATTTTGAGTAGTGTAAGATGTTTAATGAAGGGATAGAATACATCGAAGACGAAACTCGCTTTGTTAGATCATTTACTTTAAATAACTGAGTGTCGATCAAGTCGAAGATTTGCTTAGCGATCATCGTTCAATAAATTGGGATATTATTAAAGAAATTTTCATATCATCTAGACCTGTCAAGCTTTTGAACTTTAGTTCATCGCTTGTTCAAAATACAGTAACATGTCTCAGAAACATATCCTTCTTAAAATATAAGAATATTGCTGGTAATGGAATGTAGATTAATGTAATTAATGCTTACTATACCTGAAATTTGATTTAAGGATTTAACTAAAGAATTTGTATTATGGAAGGGAAAACAATCCGAAAGTATTTATAAATATTTTATTTGGTAATGATGTAGTATGCAAACTACCACTTTTTGTTACTTTTTTCTCAAATAGTGCGATTAAAATTCTAATTTTTAGTATAAAAATAAATGCAATTAAGAGTACATAAATGAATATAATTCCATTACTAATTTAAAAACATATTAAATTTTTAATGTCATTGCATTGATATTTCCATTGCTTTATAAAAAAATCGAATGTGTATTACCACATGACTTCCTTGTACGATTTGTTTTTGCTGCATTTAATTTAAACTTATTTCCTCGAATTTCATTAGATATATATTTCTCATTCAGTTAATTCAGTTCACACTTCGTGGCAAGGCAAAAATACATAAAACATCAAAATAACTTTATTAAAATTGAAAAATATAGTCTCTACATAGTATAATAAAAGAAAGAGTCTGTCTGTGTGTGCGTGTCTTTCGTTCGCGCTGCACGTAAGTTAATAGACTCACGGCTACGAAATTTGGTAGATAGGTGCATTTAGACAAGAGCCAGTGCACCTCGAAGCGATTTTTTTCGAAATTCGAATTAAAAATTTTTTTATTTTATGTTTTGTGACGAAATCGCGTCATTTTGAGACATAATGGCCTATAGGAAACGAGATTTTACTCTGCACACTCCATTTTCACATCGTCATGAAATGTAGGCACTTAACTATTTTACGAACTTAAAATAAATTGATCAGGAATAGGATAAGCTTCAGGCCACTTGGTGAAGTAATCAACGACAACGAGTATGTATTTGTTGCCATCAGCAGTTCGTGGCAGAGGTCCCAGGATGTCAAAGGCGATTCGTTCAAAAGGCGCCCCTACGTTGTAACGTTGCAGCTTGCCTCGGCTGCGTCTCTTAGGTCCTTTCCGACCTGCACAGGCATCGCAAGATCGGCACCACTTTTGCACGTCATCCTTTGCATTATTCCAGTAAAAGCGCTCACGAACTCTCTGTAAGGTCTTCATTATTCCAAAGTGACCTCCCGTAGGGCTGTTATGTAGTTCTTTAAGGACATCAGGATTGCGGGATCTTGGAAGTATCAGCTGCCATCGGAACGTCTTCCCATCATCCGATTCGAATTTCCGGTATAAGACGCCGTTTCGAATGTGAAGTGAATCCCAGAGTGCCCAATATTGTTTGGTTGTAGGACTACAGATAGAAATGTCCTGCCAGGTAGGTTTTCTGTTTGACGACTCCATTAGATCAATTATGGGTTTAATGTCGCGGTCTTCCAGCTGGTCTTTCCTGACTTCATCATCACTCCACGGTTCTCGATCAGCCGATGTTGATGTTGTAATTTGTCTTGCGACCGGAGTCAGCAGCTCGTATTTCGCTTCCACCCTGGAACAATATGGACAGTTTTCTTGGCAAGGTCTTCTAGACAGGGCGTCGGCGTTTCCGTGTGATGATCCCTTACGATGACGGATAGTGATGTCATATTCTTGGAGTCTCTGTATCCACCTGGCTATTTGACCCTCAGGATTCTTGAAATTTAAAAGCCAGGTCAATGATGCATGATCGGTGCGGAGCAGAAATTTTCTGCCGTATAGATAGTGATGGAACTGTTCTACAGCTTTGACTATGGCGAGCAACTCTTTCCTGGTGACACAATAATTCCTCTCCGGTTTAGACAGGCACTTGCTCCAGTACGCCACTACACGTTCTTGGCCGTCTGTTTCTTGGGACAAAACAGCACCGACACTTTCATTGCTCGCGTCGGTGTCGAGAATAAATGGTCGGTCGTGCTGAGGATACGTCAGGATTGGAGCAGATGTTAAAGCCTCCTTTAAGTTGTTAAATGCATCGTCGCATTCTTTTGTCCACAAGAACTTTTGGTTGCTCTCTGTCAGCTTGTGAAGGGGTCTTGCGATGGAAGAAAAGTCCTTCACGAATCTCCTATAGTAGGTGCAAAGCCCTAGAAAGCTTCTCAGCTGATGGACATTTTCGGGACGTTTCCAGGATTTAACCGCTGATACCTTTTCAG
Source organism: Stegodyphus dumicola (assembly GCF_044657685.1). Lineage (NCBI taxonomy): Eukaryota > Metazoa > Arthropoda > Arachnida > Araneae > Eresidae > Stegodyphus > Stegodyphus dumicola. The sequence goes on along the minus strand of NC_140780.1, from coordinate 161,267 downwards.
GATCCGTGCGCACACCTTCTGCAGAGATGACATGTCCCAGGTAAGTCACTTCCTTTCGGAACAATTTGCATTTAGCGGGACTCAGCTTTAGATTGGCTTCTTTCAGTTTCTGAAGAACCTTTCTAAGATTTTCTAGATGCTCTTCAAAACTCTTTCCGACGATGATGATATCGTCCAGGTATATCAGACAGGCTTCATAGGAAAGTCCTTTCAAAACAGTCTCCATGAGGCGTTCGAATGTTGCCGGCGCATTACACAGTCCAAACGGCATCACCTTGAATTGCCAAAGCCCTTGTCCCGTAGTAAATGCCGTCTTTTCTCGGTCATGAAGGTGTATTTCTACCTGCCAATACCCACTCTTTAAATCAAGCGTTGAGAACCACTTGCTTCCAGAAAGAGTGTCTAGAATGTCGTCAATTCTAGGAAGAGGGTAACTGTCTTTCTTCGTAACCTCATTCAACCGGCGATAGTCAACGCAAAATCTTGTTGAGCCGTCTTTCTTTCTGACGAGAACGATGGGAGATGCCCATGGACTTGTTGAAGGCTCGATGACATCGCCTTCTTCCATATCTTTTAACAGTGTTCGCACCTCTTCCTGTTTAGCAAACGGCAGACGCCTTGGATGTTGCTTGATCGGGCGATGATCGCCGGTATCTATTCTATGTTGTGTCAAACTAGTTCGACCCACGTCAGAAGACGAGCGGGAAAAAACAACTTGAAGATCTTTAATAACGCGATCGGCAGCATTCTTCTCTTCATCGTTTAATTGCGCATTCTGCAATAACTCCGATGTAATTCTCTCTGAGGACACGGATTCTTGGATGTTACTCTTTCTTTCAACGGTGGTTACTGGAGTACATGCTGCAACCACTTCACCTTTCTTAATAATTCTCCCCTTCTCAGTTACATTGGCGACTCTCACCGGGATAACCGTTCTGGATAGGTCGACGAGTGTTGAGGCTACTAGTACTCCTTTTGGGCTATTACAGTTATTGGGATATTCTATGACGCCGTAGCGGAAATTTTTGTTTTCGGCTATGGATCCAGGAAGTAAAATTTCTGTTCTTGCCGGTATTGTGATATTGTCTTGTGCTATGATTTTATGGACAGATTTAACTTCATCATTGACTCCAAATAACGCTATGTCCTCAGATGTAGAATGCAATTCGTTATTTTTAAAGTCCAAGGAAAAATTGTATTTCCTTAGAAAGTCCAATCCGAGTATGCAAGAATCAGTGATCTCTGCTACATATGCCGTGTGATGGTAAGCGGCACTTCCAAACGTGATGTTAGCATTTACTTTTCCATCGATGTTGATCTTCTCACCGGACACAGTCTGTAGGGTAACGCAGGGCGGCGTCCAGATAAGTTTGCTTCCCAGTTGTTGAGCCAAATCTTTTCGGATGATGGTAACGTTGGCTCCTGTATCTATCGTCATATTGCAGGGAACTCCATTAATATGTCCTATTATGAAAAGTCCATTACTGCCGCCTCTCACTGCAGAAATCTGAAGCGCTTTAAACTGGGGCTTTTCATGATCTGGCAACCTCCGCCCCGCGAGATGGCCACTAATTAGCTTCCCTGCTGTTTGTTAGGAGCGGTCTTAGCATCCGTGCCCTGGGGTGTTCTGCAGTTTCGTCGGATGTGTCCTTCAGCACCGCAGTTCCAGCACTTTACGGTCGGTTTCTTGTCACCAATATTCTGACTCAAGGCGTTCAGTTGTCTAGTTAAATCGTCTAGACGAGCAGTGACTTGATCCCCTGGCTCCTGGACTTGAGCAGCTCTGACTGGATGGCGGTCTCGACGGGTGGCTTGCTGGGCTGCCTCAAATTTCATGGCATACACTAAAGCGCTTTTCAGATCTTTAACATCCGCCATTCGCAGTGCTTTCTGTATTTCAGGGTCCCGGATGCCATCGATGAAATACTGCAGGGACAGGATTTCCCTTGTTTCTGTCGGGCACTCTGAAAAGGCGTGATGTGACAGCCTTTCAACATCCGTGGCGAGCTCCTGAAGCGTTTCGGTGAGCTTCTGTTGACGAGATTTTAATTGGAGCCTGCTGTAGTCTTTTAAACATTTCTCGCCGAAGCGCAGCTCCAAAGCGCCGGATAGAGCTTCGAAATCTAGCCTTTGATTTTCGGGAAGCGTCTGCAGGATATCCGCTGCGTCTGCTCTCAGAGAAGCGGCGAGATGACAGGCCTTAGCTTGGGAATCCCACCCATTCGCATCCGAAACGATAGAAAATTGTGTCCTATACACCTGCCAGGAGGTCTTCCCATCATATGTAGATAGTTTCAGAACGGAACGAGCAGGCATCGATAAAAATTTAAAACCTCCAGAATTGTTTCCTACCGTCGCTATGCACTTCTTTAGGCTGTCAACTTCTTTGGCGACGGCAGCAGAAACCCTATCATCAATTTGTTGTTCGACGGCAGAAACTCTCTCTTCTATATGTCCAACTTTAGTTTCAACCGCGTCTATTCTGCCTTCCATAGCCTCAAATTTATTTTCTATTACGCAGGTAATTTCTCTTTTCATTTCGTCCTGACCTGCTTTCATCTCATTTTTAAGGGATTTCATCTCTTCCTTAACGGATTCCTGGCCCAATTTCATTTCTCCTTTGAGGGATTCCTGGCCCAATTTCATTTCTTCTTTAAAAGATGTTTGGCCAGCTTCCATCTTTTCTTGGAAAGCAGCAAAATCAGTAATGAGCTGTCTCAATTGTTCTTCCATCCCTCTTGTTATTGGCATTCAAATCCCACTTCTGACACCAAAAATTGTTGCGTGCGTACGGGCTCGTTATGAAATGAATGCACAAGTCCGATGAAAAATGAACAAAAATTTATTATTATCACAACAAAAATGCTTAAATTTTCTCAAATTATCATGCAGTATTACAATATCTCGCAGTAGTTATCTTTTAACTACTCAAATGTCCAATAGAACGTAATTCAAAACAGCTAAAGAACGCTAATCCGCGAATTCGCTACAATCAACAAGAGCAGTTTTCTAAACAACAACAAACAAAGCAAGCAACTACTACGAACTGAGATGTTTTCCTTCTTTTATAAGATTTTAAAATCACGCGCTAGAATTTTCCAGTACTTTCTCGAAATCAAAAAGAGATATTTATTTATTTAACGCCCGCGCTCTTGTATTTTTAATTTTTCCGGCTTAGCTTTCTTTTAATATTCGTCACGCGCTGCACTGCGTGAGAAATAAAACCATTTAATTTATAATTGAACTAACATTAGCTTTTTAAATAGCAAATTCGTAACAATATTGAAAAGTTTTGCATGACTTTTTTTCTTCAACGGGAAGTTGGTAAATTTTTTTATTAGGATAATTAATATTTGTATTAAGGGATATAGCTTATTTTATTGTAATGTTTTTTCTCTTGAAAATATAAGATAAAATATCATTAATTATATTTTGCTTTTCAGAATTTTTTGTTTTTTGTATTCTTTTAATGTTATTTATTGCTCATTTCACTGTTTTTAAGATATTGAAAAATTTTGAGTGATTTTTTTTAGGAAACAAAGTTTTTAACCTCCTTTATACCATTTTCTTAAGATTTTGCAAAGGGAAGTTGGTTAATTTATTTATTAGGATAATTAATATTTGTATTAAGGGATATTGCTTATTTCATTGTAATTTTGTTATACGTAATAACTTTTTTTATGAAGTTCTTCTGCAGAGTAAAATTCTATGCAGTTTTTAAATTTAACGTTTGGTGTTCCCTTCAGCCATTTTTTCTGTACATTTAAAAGCCAGACGAAGGCTGCTAGTAAATGTAAAACACCAAGTACAGTGAAAACAGTTATCAAATTTTACAATTAAAGCCAGCGGTCAAGAAGTCAGATTTTTCTGTGCACAAAACTGAAAGTTTACTTTTGGTCCCACTCGGCAAAAAGACACTGAAAGTGTAGAAACTGACTTAATTCACAGTTCTGCTAAATTTGGCTCAGCCTTATTTAAACAACTTTTAAATTGCCCCACCTATTGGGTGCCTCCATAATAAAAAGACCACCACATCTGGCCTTGTATAGATTAATGGACTGGGTTACATTTGTAATTATTCACAATCTGCCATTGTATTTCTAAAATTCCATACTGAGATGAAATTCTTACTGATCTTCCCGCACTTTATTTCAATAAAGTGAGAATTCGAATTTTATAAAAACTATCTTTGATAATATTTATAAATTTTATTTACTCTTTTGAGAGCACAAACATGATTCCTCCAGATTAATAATAGCGAGTACAAATTTTTATATTGGACCTTTAGAACATCTTCTGATGTTGCCATTTCGGAAAAACACAACTCATTTTACTTTTATTCATAATTCACGATCTTTACATATGTGTATTTTAAGATTCTCTATTAATGTGTTTCTGATTTCACAAACAGAAGTCTTCAATTATGGAGAGGAGATGTTTAAAAATTTAAAACCTGTTTCTTGAAAAATTAAATATAACTTCAATGCACATGCAAGTTTGTTTTGAAGGTCTTGGGGTGAACATGCACATATGGCAAACTATATTTCTTTACAGTTTCCTGCATTCAAATACTTAACAATAATGTAAAAGAAAATGCAAAGTATTTTAAAATACTACGTTAAAATTTTGCTCTTAACTCGTGTAGACCTTTGTTTTTATTATCCGCGTATGTTTGTTTATATTTAATTGTGCCTTGTACACACTTGCATTCAGCATTTGTTTTACAGTACACTGAATTAATATATATGTTTTCCAGTTTGTAATAAATGTTCAGTTCTTTTGTATCATTTTAAGTATGCTTAAAAGTAAAATTTTTATGCATTTGTACAATTATTTGAATGCACTTTATTTTTCACTTTATTTCTCAATTGTTCTTCCATCCCTCTTGTTATTGGCATTCAAATCCCACTTCTGACACCAAAAATTGTTGCGTGCGTACGGGCTCGTTATGAAATGAATGCACAAGTCCGATGAAAAATGAACAAAAATTTATTATTATCACAACAAAAATGCTTAAATTTTCTCAAATTATCATGCAGTATTACAATATCTCGCAGTAGTTATCTTTTAACTACTCAAATGTCCAATAGAACGTAATTCAAAACAGCTAAAGAACGCTAATCCGCGAATTCGCTACAATCAACAAGAGCAGTTTTCTAAACAACAACAAACAAAGCAAGCAACTACTACGAACTGAGATGTTTTCCTTCTTTTATAAGATTTTAAAATCACGCGCTAGAATTTTCCAGTACTTTCTCGAAATCAAAAAGAGATATTTATTTATTTAACGCCCGCGCTCTTGTATTTTTAATTTTTCCGGCTTAGCTTTCTTTTAATATTCGTCACGCGCTGCACTGCGTGAGAAATAAAACCATTTAATTTATAATTGAACTAACATTAGCTTTTTAAATAGCAAATTCGTAACAATATTGAAAAGTTTTGCATGACTTTTTTTCTTCAACGGGAAGTTGGTAAATTTTTTTATTAGGATAATTAATATTTGTATTAAGGGATATAGCTTATTTTATTGTAATGTTTTTTCTCTTGAAAATATAAGATAAAATATCATTAATTATATTTTGCTTTTCAGAATTTTTTGTTTTTTGTATTCTTTTAATGTTATTTATTGCTCATTTCACTGTTTTTAAGATATTGAAAAATTTTGAGTGATTTTTTTTAGGAAACAAAGTTTTTAACCTCCTTTATACCATTTTCTTAAGATTTTGCAAAGGGAAGTTGGTTAATTTATTTATTAGGATAATTAATATTTGTATTAAGGGATATTGCTTATTTCATTGTAATTTTGTTATACGTAATAACTTTTTTTATGAAGTTCTTCTGCAGAGTAAAATTCTATGCAGTTTTTAAATTTAACGTTTGGTGTTCCCTTCAGCCATTTTTTCTGTACATTTAAAAGCCAGACGAAGGCTGCTAGTAAATGTAAAACACCAAGTACAGTGAAAACAGTTATCAAATTTTACAATTAAAGCCAGCGGTCAAGAAGTCAGATTTTTCTGTGCACAAAACTGAAAGTTTACTTTTGGTCCCACTCGGCAAAAAGACACTGAAAGTGTAGAAACTGACTTAATTCACAGTTCTGCTAAATTTGGCTCAGCCTTATTTAAACAACTTTTAAATTGCCCCACCTATTGGGTGCCTCCATAATAAAAAGACCACCACATCTGGCCTTGTATAGATTAATGGACTGGGTTACATTTGTAATTATTCACAATCTGCCATTGTATTTCTAAAATTCCATACTGAGATGAAATTCTTACTGATCTTCCCGCACTTTATTTCAATAAAGTGAGAATTCGAATTTTATAAAAACTATCTTTGATAATATTTATAAATTTTATTTACTCTTTTGAGAGCACAAACATGATTCCTCCAGATTAATAATAGCGAGTACAAATTTTTATATTGGACCTTTAGAACATCTTCTGATGTTGCCATTTCGGAAAAACACAACTCATTTTACTTTTATTCATAATTCACGATCTTTACATATGTGTATTTTAAGATTCTCTATTAATGTGTTTCTGATTTCACAAACAGAAGTCTTCAATTATGGAGAGGAGATGTTTAAAAATTTAAAACCTGTTTCTTGAAAAATTAAATATAACTTCAATGCACATGCAAGTTTGTTTTGAAGGTCTTGGGGTGAACATGCACATATGGCAAACTATATTTCTTTACAGTTTCCTGCATTCAAATACTTAACAATAATGTAAAAGAAAATGCAAAGTATTTTAAAATACTACGTTAAAATTTTGCTCTTAACTCGTGTAGACCTTTGTTTTTATTATCCGCGTATGTTTGTTTATATTTAATTGTGCCTTGTACACACTTGCATTCAGCATTTGTTTTACAGTACACTGAATTAATATATATGTTTTCCAGTTTGTAATAAATGTTCAGTTCTTTTGTATCATTTTAAGTATGCTTAAAAGTAAAATTTTTATGCATTTGTACAATTATTTGAATGCACTTTATTTTTCACTTTATTTCTCAATTGTTCTTCCATCCCTCTTGTTATTGGCATTCAAATCCCACTTCTGACACCAAAAATTGTTGCGTGCGTACGGGCTCGTTATGAAATGAATGCACAAGTCCGATGAAAAATGAACAAAAATTTATTATTATCACAACAAAAATGCTTAAATTTTCTCAAATTATCATGCAGTATTACAATATCTCACAGTAGTTATCTTTTAACTACTCAAATATCCAATAGAACGTAATTCAAAACAGCTAAAGAATGCTAATCCGCGAATTCGCTACAATAAACAAGAGCAGTTTTCTAAACAACAACAAACTAAGCAAGCAACTACTACGAACTGAGATGTTTTCCTTCTTTTATAAGATTTTAAAATCACGCGCTAGAATTTTCCAGTACTTTCTCGAAATCAAAAAGAGATATTTATTTATTTAACGCCCGCGCTCTTGTATTTTTAATTTTTCCGGCTTAGCTTTCTTTTAATATTCGTCACGCGCTGCACTGCGCGAGAAATAAAACCATTTAATTTATAATTGAACTAACATTAGCTTTTTAAATAGCAAATTCGTAACAATATTGAAAAGTTTTGCATGACTTTTTTTCTTCAACGGGAAGTTGGTAAATTGTTTTATTAGGATAATTAATATTTGTATTAAGGGATATAGCTTATTTTATTGTAATGTTTTTTCTCTTGAAAATATAAGATAAAATATCATTAATTATATTTTGCTTTTCAGAATTTTTTGTTTTTTGTATTCTTTTAATGTTATTTATTGCTCATTTCACTGTTTTTAAGATATTGAAAAATTTTGAGTGATTTTTTTTAGGAAACAAAGTTCTTAACCTCCTTTATACCATTTTCTTAAGATTTTGCAAAGGGAAGTTGGTTGATTTATTTATTAGGATAATTAATATTTGTATTAAGGGATATTGCTTATTTCATTGTAATTTTGTTATACGTAATAACTTTTTTTATGAAGTTCTTCTGCAGAGTAAAATTCTATGCAGTTTTTAAATTTAACGTTTGGTGTTCCCTTCAGCCATTTTTTCTGTACATTTAAAAGCCAGACGAAGGCTGCTAGTAAATGTAAAACACCAAGTACAGTGAAAACAGTTATCAAATTTTACAATTAAAGCCAGCGGTCAAGAAGTCAGATTTTTCTGTGCACAAAACTGAAAGTTTACTTTTGGTCCCACTCGGCAAAAAGACACTGAAAGTGTAGAAACTGACTTAATTCACAGTTCTGCTAAATTTGGCTCAGCCTTATTTAAACAACTTTTAAATTGCCCCACCTATTGGGTGCCTCCATAATAAAGAGACCACCACATCTGGCCTTGTATGGATTAATGGACTGGTTTACATTTGTAATTATTCACAATCTGCCATTGTATTTCTAAAATTCCATACTGAGATGAAATTCTTACTGATCTTCCCGCACTTTATTTCAATAAAGTGAGAATTCGAATCTTATAAAAACTATCTTTGATAATACTTATAAATTTTATTTACTCTTTTGAGAGCACAAACATGATTCCTCCAGATTAATAATAGCGAGTACAAATTTTTATATTGGACCTTTAGAACATCTTCTGATGTTGCCATTTCGGAAAAACACAACTCATTTTACTTTTATTCATAATTCACGATCTTTACATATGTGTATTTTAAGATTCTCTATTAATGTGTTTCTGATTTCACAAACAGAAGTCTTCAATTATGGAGAGGAGATGTTTAAAAATTTAAAACCTGTTTCTTGAAAAATTAAATATAACTTCAATGCACATGCAAGTTTGTTTTGAAGGTCTTGGGGTGAACATGCAGATATGGCAAACTATATTTCTTTTCAGTTTCCTGCATTCAAATACTTAACAATAATGTAAAAGAAAATGCAAAGTATTTTAAAATACTACGTTAAAATTTTGCTCTTAACGCGTGTAGACCTTTGTTTTTATTATCCGCGTATGTTTGTTTATATTTAATTGTGCCTTGTACACACTTGCATTCAGCATTTGTTTTACAGTACACTGAATTAATATATATATTTTCCAGTTTGTAATAAATGTTCAGTTCTTTTGTATCATTTTAAGTATGCTTAAAAGTAAAATTTTTATGCATTTGTACAATTATTTGAATGCACTTTATTTTTTGAAACTCTGGTTGCAGAACTCTGAAACTTTGTGCTTTGATTTTTATTGATATTACGCAAATCTCATTAGGGTTATCGGTCTAGAGAAATGGATGCCTTCGTGGAGGACGTTCTAATTGAAACTGGCTCGCAGACACGTTACACATGGGGCAAACCAGGAAAACGCCCATGCAATTAGAACATTTTCGAATTATTTCGCTTGGCACAACGGATTTTAGAAATCCAAACCGGAAACTTACGCAGTGTTTTTCGCGATTGTTCTATGGAATATGAACACATGCATAATGGAGACGCACTCGTATGCGCATAACGTACATATACTTAATCCTTTGCAATGACGGAATTAACATAAAGGCTTTCACTTTACGTCATATGATGCATACTATACACAGAAACCTTATGAAATTCTATTTCTCGTTCTTGAATACTAGGTATATAGCTTATAACCGTTTCAACCAGGTATCGTCAACGCAGTGCTCGCTGGTTCCAAGATGCTCCCTAAGCAGTTTCAAACTACCCTTTTTCAAATATTGGCCCACGAGCTGCCGAGCGGTAAAGTCGCAGAACACTGAGAGCTCGTTACGAGGTTCGGATCGGGCTGGCTGCATGGGCGTTGTCGTGGTTTCCTCATGTGTAACGTGTATGCGAACCAGTTTCCCTTAAAAGTCCTTCACGAAGGCATCCCTCCTCGTAGGCAGATAGCTCTCGAATGCTTTGTCGTAATCAAATAAACAAGCCAAATCTTTCAAATATCTAAATGGCAATTTTTGGATATTCGGAAGACAAATATTCGAAATTGTAACGAATGATTTTTGTAAATTTCTTATTTTTGCTTTCCCATGGTAAGAAATGTAAGAGCAGCAAAATTAGCCTTTTAACATAAACTGAATGCTAGCAAAATCAAAATAACACTTCATGACAAGATGAATCAACTTTCGATTGCTAGGAACATCTGATTCCGCATACAATGAACTATTTTCTATCCCCATTAACCTCATATACTCTGTCCAACCAGGTGCACTGCGCTTTACATAGATTACTTCCTGTTCATATGTTATTTAATTAATTTGCCTTCTAAATTCAAGCAAAATTCGCATTCTTCTCTTCAGATTGGAAGATAACGAGGGCATACAGACAGCATTGATTTCGCAATGGTTGGTACTAAGAAAATGTTATGTCAGCTGATTGTTGTGTGACAACAACTTATTTCATTGCACAACAACAAGCCTCAGTTTTCTTGCTTAGCTGGCAACATTTATGAACAAAGAACTATAGCAATGTACTAAAGCAACTTTTATTATGAGTTTTCATTTAGTTCACTAATGGCCCACCAGCGGGCAAGCGGTAAAGTCGCTGAACACTGGTAGTTCGATTCGAGGTTCGAATCCCGCGAACGGGCTGGCTGCATAGGTGTTTTCGTGGTTTTCCCCCACGTGTAACGTATATACGAGCCAGTTTCCCTTAGAAAGTCCTCCACGAAGGGCATCCCTCTCTTTAGGCAGATAGCCCTCGAGGCTTTGCCGTAATTAAATAACCTAACCTAACCTAGTTCACTAATGTTTACTGTGGGTGGCAAACTGGGCCAATGATTGGGCCTTGTCTCAGGTGAACTACTCGAAGAGGTGCCAAATTAGCCACAAAAATTTAGAAATTAGACTTCGGAAGTACATCAAGAAGTTGAAAAAGAATTAAAATACTTTCGAGTACTCCGGATGAATTAAGCGAAGAATTCATAATACTAATTTTTTTTTAAAGCGCTGAGGTTTCGCAGCACTGGATGTTTCTAACATCAAAATTTAATCTTCGAACAAACGTGTTGAATTTTAGCTCGTTGCAATGGCTCAACTAGCCTAGATAGCACCATGGCGCAGACGTTAATATTCTCTACTATCAATTGTTTATTAGCAAAGCAACAAATCATGTTTTTGGCATAGATTTAGTCAAGATTTAGAGATCTTGTCTAAATCTACGCCAAACATTAATTTTGTTGCTTTGCTAATTTTATGTTTCACTTTGGTGTGTTTCTCTTTTCTTGGGCTGAAGATTTTACTTCACCATAACAAACTTTGTAAAGTCTATTGAGTTTACATAAACTATATAATATCGATATCAATACTATACAGTATCGCAACAGCCTATTTTTGTTGCCAATGACGAAATGCTATAATTGGCTAGATCTTCTGCACTTTCAATACACCTTTCCTTGGAGAACCATGATCGCTGCGTGGAGCCCGCGAGGCAGCATATCAGTTGATCCGGAACAAATCTCACCACCTGTACACTCTCAACTTATAACTGATTTTGGAACTATTTTTGTCGCAACCCACATAAGGCATAAAGGCCGACTAGAATAGCGTTGAAGGATCTAAATGAAGGTATTTACTGATAAAGTGTTCCATTATTATCAAGTTTTTGCTTCACTTTTGAGTAAAATTTGTTGTCGAACGATAACCATGGTGCGAGGTTGTATTGATACTTATTTTGGGACGGAACTGTATAGTTAGTTTTGTGATGGTTATTTCTGGATTACACTGCTGGATGGATTAAATGAGTTTTCTGTCAGCCTGTTTCATTAATTGTTATGTCTGGAATACGATTGTATCTAAGGTAAGACATGACTTCTTTTTCTTCATTTTTGAGTTGTTCTCTTGTTTATAATGAAATAATAAATTTAATTTTTCATCATAAAATAGAAACGGAGTTTTAAATTTTTAACTTTTTTTGTGTGTGTGTAAGATTTAAGACGAGCCGTCGTGTCTGATTTTAATGCAACTGATATCGACATTAAAGAACACCTTATAAACGTTCAGTTTCGCTTCGTTGATTTTATAAGATAACCAGTATCGAATATATAATTTTAAAAGAATCTGTTCTTGTAACATGAATAAGTAAGCAATAAAATTTTGGAAAGAGAGAAATAAATGAAAAAAATGAATGAATTTTATGAAGGAACAGAAATAAATGAAAGCGATAAAGCTGTCAATTTAAAGATTTGAAACACGAAAATGAAATTAAAACATAAAAACCGGTTCGATCAGATATAGTCAATCTGATTAAATATTAAGAAAAATACTGAATCATCCATAATCAATGATTGATCCTCCAAAATTACGCCTGAGAAGACCGGAATTTAAAATAAAACGTCCACGGTCTAGAAATTTTAAAAGTTTGGAATTCTACCAATAGTCAAAGATTTGTGGAGGCATCCCGGTCATAAATGACGCGCGCAAATTGGAGAAGCTTTCAGCTAAATAGGTTTTAAATATGAAAAGTTCCCGACAGTTCCGGCCCATTTATCTTAATGAAGAAGGATGAAACACTCACGGATCAATTATGGCAATAATCATTTGTCATTAATCAAGATATCCGTTGGAAAGCATTTTAAGTGCCCTAACCATTCTCTCTGTCTGCGACACCCTTGATTTATCCTTTCCGTTTCCCAGGTACACGAGGTAAAGGAAGGAAATCGCTAAGCAAGCTATTCCATATGGGATTTTGGCACAGCATCCTTCAGAAAAAATTCTATTACGTTAATGATTTCTAAATCTTCTAATGTCCCTAAACCTGAAATATACATCACGTGAACTACACTGATGTATGCTGCTATCGTCTTGGAGATGTTCATCCAAGTTCGAATCTTGAGATTGCCAGAGTACAAGCTATTTGTGATTGTGAATCAGTTTAGGTAAAAGCTTTCTAACCGGGGGTGTGGAAAAGCAGCTCAAAACTTATAAGATTTGTGCTATTTTTGTTTTAAAAGGGAGTTTGATATCACAGCAAAGAGAAAAATACTTGTTCGGGCTGAATGTAGATTATGTTTATTGAAAAAAATTGGAAAAAAAACAGCATATCATCAACTAAAGGAATAGCATAACTAATATGGAGTTAGTACAACATCTTTTAAGAAGTGATATAGTAGTGTATGTTTGATAGCGATTAAGGTCCATTTTTACTACACTTTCTGAGATGAAAATATTTAGATACATTTTTTGGAGATCCGCGGCGAATGCTAAACTGTGTTGTTATTTGTTTAGAGCAATTATATTTACTTGATAATTGTAATTTTAATTTAGAAGTCAAACAACAAAAATCAGCGTTATATTTTCAAATTTTCACAGGACTCGTTTCGATGATTTTACCGAACCATCAGCAAATCATGATGGTTCGGGAAAACCATCGAAAGGAGACCTGTGAAAATTTGAAAATATAACGCTGATTTTTGTTGTTTAACTAATTAATACTTGTTCGGCATGTTATTGTATCTTAATTGTAATTTTATTTACTTCATATTAAATTTCTGCTCTCACATTTTACCTCCATGAAAAAATATTTACTATTCTTCTTGTTAAATAAATTGACAGTTGACATCACAGGCATTTTGAAAAGAATTTTATGTATATTGGACTAAATATTGTAGATTTTAATGGGCTTCATATACTATGAGCTCAGTAATGCTGAATATAACTGATTTTATACTGCGAATTTAGTTGTTTTGAAAGAAAATTCCAAGCATCGCTACTTTAAAATCACAGTTTTTATTAGGTAGAGACGTTCTGAATTTTGAAACCATGTCAAATAATTAAATTTGTTTTTTATATAGCATTGCGTCTAAATACATTCTTTGAGGTACCTGAATTTTACAAATCAAGAATTGGAGGCGGTTTCTCTAATCATTTTAAACTAAACATAAGGCAGCCTTTAAGAGAAAACTTACTCATGTGTCATTATATGTCTCATTGCCTTAAATGCCTATTGTATTTTAAAATGAAACACTTACTTTCTTTTGAAAACTTTTGTATCTCTCTACAGTAGCAAATAATATCAAGAACCCCTCCCCCCCATTTAAATCTTTGGCAATGTACAATGAATACTTACAATGCTGAAGGACTTTTACACATGTAATCTTAATAATCGTAGGCTCTAAACAGTTAGCTGTTAATTCTTAGAAAATAACCATTTTAGAAAATCGTTCGAGCTTCTACATCTGCTAATGTTAAATAAAATATTGTTTATTAGAAATTCTTCAGATTATGGATTAGACGCATTTTTTATATCATCACTTACTTTCAAAAGTAAATTTTTACGTTTCAATTAAAAATTACAAATAAGTAATATTTATTCTAAATTTCATGGAAAAAGTGATTTAAAGTTTTACGTCGCCTGTTTTCAAAATTCATTACTGGGATTACTATTGAATCAAGAGTCAAAATTTTCATTACGAAAATTGTACAAATTTTTTTAACTTGGAAGTGTTTACAACTTTGTGATATTAAATTTAATAGCACGAGTGATTAAGTAAAAAATAGTGATTTGTAAGTCAGAAGTAAATTATTTAAGCTGTAATAGGAAGAAAAGCTTATTTTGAATGTTAGATATTCCAAATAAATCAAACGAAGTACGGCATGCAATATATTAAAATAAAACTCTTTACTTACGCTGTATTTAAGCACATGTATTGGTATATAAAGGGCTACTTGTGCTGTTTACATATGATTTTGAAATATGTAAATCTTGAAACCATCCGCCCATTAAGTTTAAAATCCTTTCCTATAAAAACAATACAATTCTTTTGTTATATTTTGAACTCACAGATAATACCATTTTTATTCATTAGGCTATCCTGTACGAAGGCCAAGACAAAAATCTTGAAATGTGCCACGTTTTACTCACGTACGAAGTTATGTGCAGTTAAGAAAATGCTCTGAATTTTTTTCTGATCTTAAAATCTAAAAAAATAAGAAAATAATAAGCTATAGCATAAAATACATTTAAAAAATTTTCCTTTATCCTTCTCAAGAAAACTTCCCTATTTCTTTATAAAGCGTTTTTAATGTTTCTCTGGTTTTCAAGATTGCCATAAAAAAGATGGAAGAGAGGGAAAGAACGGTAGCGTTACATAAGATCTCTGGCTCTATAAAGAGCTAAAAAATTATGACTCTTTGTTAAGTTCATTTTATCTGGCGGAATTTCTTTCACGAAATGAGAAGGGAAATTCTCCTAGCATTTCTTTTTACACTCGATTCTGTTTTAAGCATGCTGGCATTGTAATCTGATTAAATCAAAACCAGGAGAAAAAAAAAAAAAAAAAAAGAGGAAAGAAGATGAAGGGCAGAAAGGAAAAATAACAGATACTACAGATTAGAAAATGAACATATGAAAGAGATATCTCTAATTATCTTTCATTTGCAGAATCTGTTTTTAACAAAAAGATACTTTTTTATCGGCTTGCCTTAGGTAGTATACAGTAAAGATAGTTTCGACCGAACTACATTTTAATTGACTCGAGAACTAGATGTAATTAAAGAGCACGTTACTTATAAGGAATAGGATAAAAATACATTTCTAATAGAAGAAAAAGTATGATTTTTATGAAATCGATGGCGGTAACGCCACAAGTTGGCGACAACTTCTAGTTTACTTTTTTTGGTACTATTCGGTTTCGAGGGCCATAAAAAAATTGCAGCGAAAATGTATGCGCGAAAGCGCCAAATCTAGCATACACGCCCATTTACCAGCGTGCCAAATCTCGCGTACGAGCTGATTTCAGATTGCGTAAGTTTATATAGTTCTGTATTTCTTAAGACGCCATTGAAATACTAGTTTAATTTTTAATTCCTTTTTTGATATCCTATGGATCTAACAATTTAGGAATTACCTATGATGAAAAGTCTGCGATAGAACTTTGGGTAAAGTGCAGAATAACCCACTGCTTGACGCGTTTTTAAGAATTGCACATACTCGGTGTAAAGATCGTGACTTGTAAAGATCATGACTTGTGAAGATCGTGACTTAAAGAGAACGTGAAATATAAATAATAGGACAAGAACTTGCATTTTACGGTGTGGCAACAAGAAGAGGATTCGAAAGATTTTTATATATATATATTTGTTTAGAGAGTTGAATGTTTTTTTAATTTTTTGAATAGTTGTAAGAGTTTTAACTGAGTAGTTAAGAGTTTAAAATTTTGATAGTTTAGAGCTGCAGTATTTATTTATTTATTTTTTTTGGTTCTGTTTTAAAATTTAAATAAAAGTATTTTGTTTATTCTGAAAAATTAGCTTTATTCTTCCTACAAGATTCAATATTCAGTATATTGAAATAAGGAAAGGATTTTTACTGGCGCAGTCGACAGGATCGGAGTTTCCCCGCATATAATTACGAACCAAAATAACTCAGGTGAGAGCTCAATTTACCTTGGAAACGTAAAATAGTTAATTAAGATTATGAAAAGTTAATTATTGTTTCCGTCATGGAATCTTAGTTTATTTACTTGTCAAAGTAATGAATACGCCAGTGTTCAAATGTAATTTTCAAAGTAATGAATACGCCAGTGTTCAAATGTATCTACTTTTCTTAGCAAGAAGTAATTGCGAGCAAATTAATAGACATTTTAAAAGAAATTTATCTTAAGTGTCTTAGTGAATAAAAAATGCTTTTGGAAAATATACTCGGTAGAATTAAGACATTATGATAAATAAGCATTTTCGCTTGTAATTTTTTTTAAATATGAATTCTTTTATCAAAAATAAAAGTTTTCAAGGAGCTTTTTAAGGTGTTTGTTTTCTTGCAAGTATAGCTAGCAGTAAAATTTCAGATATTCATGTGTATATCATCATATTATAATTATTAATGTTCACAGTATTTTTCCGCACTCGATATGTTTTTTTTTTTTTTTTTTTTTCCACTCCGTAAGCACAAATATTTCAAAAATTATCGAATTGATGATTTAAATAAATTTTAATAACTTATCTAAAACTGTCTGTGTTGAGAAACACTGCAGAAGCAGTGGTAAAGATTATTTCATGCAGAAAACTTCTTGATAATGATCTTAATCCTAAATCAGTATACTGCTAATGATTTATATTAATATCATTGATAACAATATAGTCCAGACTCTGATGTCTTTCTCAAACTGCCTTCTTTAAAAATAAAATTTCAAATAAATAAAAAAACTTATTATTAATATACATTGAATTGACTCCAGCCTAGAATTAATAATTCTATAACTTATTTAATTTCAATAGTATAGTCTAGTTACTCGCGTATGATTAATTACGGTGCGATCGCAATCTAGGTAAACTATACTTATCATTTACACTATTGCGCTTCTTAATGACCTGATGGATATTGATTTTTCCGGATAATTGCGTTTTCTTAATATGCTACTTCTAGTCCAACTGATTCCATTTGAGTTTTCTTGCTGTTTTATAAGCAATATGAAAACTTCTTATAAATAATGACTAGATAACCACTCCTTTGTTTTAGACTGGTTATGTACCTAATTCAAATCAATGTATCGGAATTTTAGTAATTTGTTTTCAAATTGTGCTGTTTACAGACAGAAAATAAGGTGGAATTTTCTCTGGAAAAAATTTAATGAGTAGATACATTATGTTTTTCATCAGCGTCCTGTTAACAGTGAGAGAAAGATTGAGTTCATAAGGCTAATTAGAAAGAAACTGT
Source organism: Stegodyphus dumicola (assembly GCF_044657685.1). Lineage (NCBI taxonomy): Eukaryota > Metazoa > Arthropoda > Arachnida > Araneae > Eresidae > Stegodyphus > Stegodyphus dumicola. The sequence continues at coordinate 143,657 of NC_140780.1, read as the reverse complement.
AAAAAGAAAAAAATGAACCCAAGCAGGATTTAGCAAGGAAGACAGGAATAATTCTACTTTATGCATATACAAAACTTCATTCTACTCTTAAGCCAAAACTGCAGACGATACTATATGATATAAATTTTATTTTATGGAACTCTTTTTCTTCGAATTTCTCAATTAAGTCTGGTGTTCAGAAGCAAAAAAAAAAAAAAAAAAAAAAAAAAAAAAAAAAAAAAAAAAAATTAATATTAAAAAAAAATATTGTTATTATTTAATAGTAATTTTAAAACTCAGTTTTAAATCAAACGTTTAGTAAATATTTACGTAAATGAGGCAGAAAGAAGAAAATGTTATTAGAGTGTATCTCGTCATATTTCCTCATATTAGAAATTTTTTAGATATTTGATATGCTACGAAATATATAGATTAATAATTAATATAGATACGAAATGCATATCAATAAGAAATTTTTATCTAATTAACTTTAAAAAAATTAAGTTTACTTGAATCATAGTTTTTTTTTTTTTTTTTTTTTTACCCTTTTTAAGTATTCTGTGACTTTTATTCTGTACCAATTTTAAACTGCAGGCTTAACAGCTACACTCTTAATGATATAACAAAAAATTTCTTCTGCGTGTGGTGCATTTTTTGGCTTCTGAAGATTATAAAAAAATAAGTAAATAACAAATAATTTTTTTTTGTAGATTTTGAGACAATGAGATGGAAGTAATGTTTATAATAAAAGCTGCTCGACATCTACGAATTAAAATGAAGACTACTATTAAGTCTATTAATATAATCCAACTAATAATTTCGGGTGCCTTATAAATGTTTTCTGGAAATTATTGACACAGTCAGGCATAATTTAATTTGTCACTATGAATTATATTACAGAATACTGCATTTTTTCAATAATAGTACCTTTTATTTTTATTCGGTGTCTGGAATTAAAATATATGCTTCGATTTAATTTTAAAATGTAACTAAAGATTTCTTTTACCTGCTTTTAGTCGGTGCTGTGACAAGAAGAGCTGTGGAAACAGAAATGAAACACCCTCCGATCCCGTGATAATTGACAGGTAGGATATGTGTTTCTTGGTGTATACTTTTCCATTCGTTGCATATATATATATATATATGCAACGAATGGAAAAGTATATATATATATATATATATATATATATGCATTAGTTTTGTTATATATGTATATTAGTTTTGTAATACAATAGGTTATGGAGCAATAATGGTAAAATAAACTATTCTATTAATAACCATTTAAGCTATTATTATTATATAAATTTTCCAATAACTTGCAGTTTTATATTTCTTATTCAAAATAATAATAATAATAAGCTATTTTTTAAAGTCCTTAGTTTCTTTTAAATTGCTTAATATTAAATAAACAATCAAATAAGATCACTAATCGCTGCCACATCCAGCTCGTTTTCGATATTCATTCGCCTGATCTCTAAATTTAGTACAAATGTTTGCGCAGCAGATGGCTCTACAACTAGATCCAGTTACCCTGCCCTTACAGTACACCTCTGCCCGCCTTATATTCATCTTATATTCACGACAACAACAGTAGGAGGAAAATATGTCCGAATTTGCTTGAGTTTTAGTATTCTGAGTAATGCAGCTTTTAAAAGAGCGCAAGAACGGTTGGTTATGTTGCCAAGAGCCAGTGGAGTAATTCATGACACAATTATTAAATAGTGTGTAACTTTTTATAGCTAATTAAGAAATACAGATATGAAAATTAATTTTAATAGCTCTAAATGATTTTGATTGAAGGTCGTAATCATTTATCGCAGAAATATAATCTTCTAGAATAATTTCCCACTCTGTTTGGGTAACCGACTGAGAAGATTTCTACGTCATTCACGTTTCATCTTCGAGACTTTTTTGTATAAATGACATTAGGATTTATATCCTCCAACAAAGGGAAGAGGAGACGCTAGTCAGTTGTCTAATTTTCAGAAGATTATTAAATTTTCTATCAGTTACAGATATGTTTCTTAAAGATAGGGTGCCATCTGAACCATGTAACCCTCTGCGTCATACTAAAAGACTACATGAACTAGAAACATTTTGGGATATCTTTTATAACAGCCAGAGGATTCTTTGTGGTGGAACAGAACATAAATAATTTTGGTTGTTAAATTTTTTTATTTAATGTTGACTCATTTCTTACTATCAAAACGATACTAAACCAGCAATATCTTAATTTTTCAAAGCACATAAAATAGTTTAATGGCTATTCACTTGTTTTTAAATATGGAAAAGTATTATAGTAACACATAAGGACATCTTCACAGCATCTATATATTACATTGGCGAAATACATTTAAACAATGAAAATGACAGTACGAATGTTATAAATTTGCGAAGAAAACTTTAAATATTTCTGCAAGCAAAAGGTCATACAGCACATTATTTTAGATTTGATTATGAAGTTGTTTTGTTATTTTTCTAATAGTCTACTTTTTTCTATTCTTTATTTATCATTTTTCAGTTTTCCATATTTAACTATATATATACTTTCTTTATTTATCATTTTTCAGTTTTCCATATTTAACTAGTCAAGGTATGTTTCGTAAAACATACGTAAAATGCTGCAATATAAATTACATAAATTTTAGCGTGAAAAATCAGCTATCGGAAACAATTTTCCCCCCTATGTTGGAAATTATTTTAGAAGCTTATAATCAGACTAAAAGATATTTAAACAATTCAGAAAGGTTTTCAACCTATAATACAACCTAAAATATATTGTATATATATTGGCTTTCAGATTATCAAGATATGCATTGAAGCACACCTGAACTTGCTCTCACTTGCCACTAAATGCTTAGAATTAATTGAGAATGTATTAACAGGGATTCAAGTTTGCCGTCTCTCAAACTTGTAGTCAAAAGACTATTTGTAATCTCATAATGTAATTGATTTCTTTCTGCAAATGGAGTAATATTATATTAAAAATTACGTCATTTCAAAAAAGTGGTATTTTGCTTGAATTCAGCTATGTTCTACTATAGAATGGCTTAGGTATTTCTCAGGTTTTGAGAAAAATTTTAACTGCAGCCGGAGTTTTCTATAAGACAGTCTTCAATATTTCTTTACTATGATTAGAGATTGCAATATCAGCAGGGAAGTCCATTATTCACTTGATATTTCTTTTAGCATTAATAAGACTAATACTGATATTAGTTACAAAATACACATTGTTCATTGGGACCTTAGTTTCATTCGGAAAAATAAAGGTCCATGCCCCTGCAAAACACGCACAAGAAACATCCGAGGCTGAACCATAAGCCCAGCATCTAGTTAACGTAAGCTGAAAAAAAAAAATGGATTTATATTAAAAATTTTTAGTATACGAGACATAAAGTTCGGCCAGTCGGAGACATGAAAACATATCACATTTCTGATTTCTGTTCACATTTGTTTTTAGAAGTAGAGGATAATAAGATTTCCAGTTCCAAATCTATATAAAACTGTAAAATTGATGGGAAGATTTCAGGTTAAATTTCAGTTACGAAGTTACTGCAAAGTTTGACATTTAATCAATAATTACCTTGTAGTATTTAATAATTTTAGCGCACGATTAAGTTTCTGTAGTAAACTTCTTTAGTGATAAGTTTTTAATTTAAAAATATATTTTTCATTAAATGTTGAATGCAAAATGCACTCCGTTGCTTTAAATGAACTTATATGCTATTAAAGAATATTTATTTTTTTTGTTACACTCTTATCAAATTTTACTCTCATAATTTACTCTTTTTCCATTTCTTATATTTCGTTAATTTTTTTGCCATATATTCATTTCGATTTAACATATTTTATTTCTTATCTGTCTAAGATAAATTTTATTTTATCTAATATATTATAATATAAATAATAAGATAAAGAATATATATAAAGAATTAGAATAGTTAATATTTATTATAAAACCATATAACCTATTTATCTGTATAGAGATTTATTTATATAATTTTATTATTTATATATGTAAAATGAAACATAGTTCTGTTACACACGCAGACTATAACAGCGTTCCGTAGAGTTACGCCATTTTTAATTTTAGAAATTAACTCTATTTGATACGGAAATATTCGTACATTTAGAGCATAGCATTGAGATAAATATCTATATTGAGGTAATATATTTTCCTTTGTGAATTAGGCGTAACAACAAACGTTTAGCTAAAAAACACTCTTGTTTTCCTCATTCAAAAAACATATTGCTACGGTAAAATAAATTTTGAGAAAAATAAAACATTTTAGAAGATAATTCAGAACTGCAAAGCAAATATGCTATTTGCGAAGGAAACTAAATTTTCAACCAAAAATTCTACGAAATATACGAATAAAACTAACTTTGGTACTTTTCCGTTTTGCCGGCGCAAGCGATAAAGTCGCCAATAATGGTACAACCCATGCCAAACGAAATATTCTCGCTGGTAACCTTTTACGCCTCAATTTCAAAACAAGTCGCAGCTTTTTCTTATCAGATTGATTGTTTCTTTCAATACTGGCATATAATTACATAGAATTTTTATCAGATAGTTCAGTTTTATGTCTAAGGCCATTTTCGGTAATAAAGTTAATTAGGATGCAATCACAGTGCTTACCCGAAGCCGAAAATATAGAAAAGGTAAAGTCAAGGGTTAAATTCATCAATTCTAACGAGAATGCATTAGCGAAGTAATGCACTGCAGTTTTACATAATTTCTGAGTAAGCTATTCGCACGAATTGAAATATTTCTTGCATTTAAACTTGTGTTCCAAATTAAGATTTAACTTGAAATTAATGTAGATAATTACTGAGAGCATTAGATTTTTGTAGAGTAGTTTACGTGAGATGAGATCGCTTGGGGTCACGTGATATAAACCGGCGAATCAGAATGTTGAACCGTGAAAGCATAGTAAATTCTTAAATTAATGTGTTTTTACAAATTTATTGTCTTTATTTATTGGCTTTTTATAAAATTTTAAGCGATATTAAAATGTTTATGCCTTCTTTTTTAAAAAGAATTCTTAGAACTAACATTTTTTAAATATTTTTTACGTGTATACTGTATGTTGTCGCCAATAAAGTCTGCTTGTCGAGATTTGCGCCGGCGAAACGGAAAAGTACCCTAACTTTCTATAATAGTTCATCTCATATATTTTGTATCATCATCTAATTTGTATAAATAATATGCATATTTCTAAAAGAAGTTTAAAAAAACTGATTCTATACTGTACAAATATTTAAAAAAAAATCATTAAAATGTATTCGCCACTGTCAGTTAACCCAGAGTCTTCAACAGGCGCGAAAATCAGAGTAACTGCATATATTTAGTCTTGTCTTTGAAGTATATTGTCGTTCTTTGGTGGATTTTACCGGAGTTCTTTAAACACTAGATTTTCCTCTTAATTACAAATGAAATGTAACTACTTTGCTGCTGATTCAATAACACGTTTTGCACGGTTATTTTCTTAATTTTCAAAAGGGCCAACCAGCGGCGGAGCGGCAAAATCGTTGATCACTAGCGAGCCCACCATTGGCAGTGTGGTAAAGTCGCTGAACACTGGTAGTTCGAATCCCGCGAACGGGCTAGCTGCATGGAGTTTTCGTGGTTTTTCCCATGTGTAACATGTGTTTCCCTTGGAAAGTTCTCCACGAAGGCATCCCTCCCCTTAGGCAGATAGCCCTCGAGGCTTTGCCATAATCACACACAATACAATACAATACAATACAATACGTTGATCACTAGTAGTTGGATCTGGGGTTTGAATCCCGGCGAACGGGCTGGTTGCATGGGCGTTTTCGTGATTTTCCGTATGTGTAACGTGTTGTGCGAGCAAGTTTTCCTTAGAAAGCCCTCCGCGAAGGCATACCTTTCCTTAGTCAGATTGTTCTCTAGTGCTTTCCCATAAATAAACCAAACTAAACTTCACTTTAAAAAACTTCTTAAAATTGTAGCTTTTTGATGCTTTTTCACTTTTCACTTTTTCTGACATTTTTATTTATTTTTATTTATTTGTCTTTTTAGAGCTCAAATGATTCTTCCGACAATCTTTTTTTTCAATTTTAATGAATTAGCTATTTTTTCGTACACATTTTCTGTACAATTCCGCCCCGCCCCATTTTAAAGAATATTATAAAAGAATAATTGCACCGAATTCCGCTTAGTGTGATATGTATTCCTTGTATTTCATGTATTGATTTAATTTTTTAATATATTTACAGTAGGTTTCACATTAATGATTAGGAAGAAACATAAAATGACTTGTCATTTAAGACAAAGTAAGTCAAGACAAGTCATTTAAAACAAGTTTGGTCAACACTTGAGTTAGTTCTAAGAAAAGAGCATTTTTATTTGATTTATACGATTTGTAGTTTATTACTCAAAGTACAGAAAACAATCTAGATCCCGGATGGAGCTGTACTGAACTGTTCTGTTTAAGAAATTGTACAATAGAACTTCTGTTTTTCAAATTTAAATAAGTCGAATGGAATGATGAAGTGTATATTCGAAATTGTTATTGCCTTTTCTCATTAGCTTGTAGAGACATTGGGTATATTTTTGGAAGCCGGAGAGATGAAAAATTAGCAACGCTTTCCCCGGAAATCGAACCGCGGACCTCTGGAATACCGGCCCAGCGTGCAGAACCACTATATTACGAAGGCAGGAGAAATACCTTATATACTCCCCCTTTTAAAGGGCGACTGGGATTTTTAGGGGACTCATTCGCCAAATCCTGGGTGTGGAGAATCCTCATCCAAAATCCTTTTAGTTAGGGTGCTACTGTAGAGACATTAGGTATATTTTTGAAGCAGGAGGGATGAAAAATATGCAATCGTGTTCGCTGGGAATCGAACCACGGACCTCTGAAATACCGGCTCAGTGTGCTGACCACTACACCACGAAGGCACGCTAGGAAGGCGGGAGAACAAGGTCGTAGCTAGAATTTCTAGCGCCCGGGAACAAATAAAGAATCTGCGCCCCTTTCTGTGTGACAGAAACGGAAAATATTTCATTAAAAAATTTCGTAGCATGACTTTGGTGCCCCTTGGATGCTGCGCTCGGGGACAGATGTCCCCCCTTGCCCCACCCTAGTTACGCCACTGCGGGAGAAATACCTTATAAGCTGAGCTTTCGATTAATTGAATGTCCCTTTATCTCCCTTCAGCTTCTGCTCGTGGAGGTTCCACTGCATTCCATTGCGCAAAGAGAAAAACCATAAAGAAACATCCACACAACCAGACAATTCTGTTGGAAATCAACCCCGTAACAAAACTACAAGTATTCTGTAATCTTATCCTCTGAGCCACTTTAGATAAATTCAATGAGTGTTACATCGCCATAGGACGATGCATACTCCAAGTATTACCATACTTGTAACATACCCGATAAAAATAGCACTGGATCTGTAGACTGCTGCTCGCCCGCTAGGAAACGATAATGGGTCGCGTGCCAGGAAGCCTTTATCAGACAGCGTCCTCGCTTGTTACATCAAAGACCCTCTAAAATTCGAATCCCCCGATTTGAGAGTCCCGCTTTAGCTCGACTGAACTGTCATCTCTCGTAGCTTTCTGAACCTCGGTGGTTTCCTTTAGCTGGCTGTCACAGAGACTCAATTGATAACTGGAGTCATTACTTATATTGAAATTAAATTATTGATTTAAAAGCAGAAATTAATTGAACTCCAGGGAGAAATTATTACCATTTCAGGCATTCCAAATTTTGTTGTAATTTCACTTTTCTTAAATATTTCATAAATTAGAGTAAAAAAATTGATACAACAGTGGGAGAAACATTTCGTATGATTTTTTTACCTGTCATTTCGCAAAGCTGTTCGCTGCAGTAACGCTTATGTAATTGCAATTAATATACTCACATCTAATCAGCAAAATTTACTGTACCGCATCTTCTGATTGTAACACTTTTAGAGCGGCTGCATTTTTAAAAAACCGCTGCGTGTTGACCTATTCACATACGTATACAGAAGAAATTTAGTAAATTTAAAGCGTGTTTGCTTTTCAGAATTTATTAATGACAAGCGTATGAACATATTTATGTTATCAGTTTATATCCTTCATGTCAGTGCTATATAGTATCTTTCATACCATAGCTTGAATATACAAGTAATACGGTTTCACTAGACGACCATCCAGAAGTCAATGCATTTAATTCGGCTAAGTGTACTTTCTAAAGTAAATGAATTAAGAAAAAAAAAAAAAAAAAAAAAAAAAAAAAAAAATTGGAGCTAAAAAAAAAATTGAATCAGAGAAAGGCTTGAGCTTTCCTGAAATTTTCTTTGAAATTCTTACATAGTTTGCAGAGATCATTTTATGTTTAAAGTTGTTTTCAATTCGAATTTTCGGATTTTTAAGAGACAGCTTTAGTCTTAATTTTACCTCTTGCCGTTTGAAATATTCTCTCAAAACAGGGAAATATTGTGGGAGGTAGCCCAGATTCAACAGAAGAATTTTTCTTCTGTTAACCTTGTTCAAAAGGAGGAATGGAAAGCTTAAGAAATCAGACTTCACTGAACTGTCAATCTTTCGTGTTATATAAATCTAAACATTAAAGAAACGAAGACTGGGGAGAAATTAGGCGTACCATGCTTTAATACAGCCCAATACCCAGAGGTTTATATAAAAACGATAAGGAATTTTTAAATACCCTTGAAAACATCATATTCGTTGAAATACATATAAAATACAAAACTATTTTGTGGCCTAATAATTGATTTGTTAGCAGTAAAAATAAATCAGTTTACCTTTAAATGTACGGGCCCACCAGCGGCCGAGCGGTAAAGACGCTGAACACTGGTAGTTCGGTCTGAGGTTCGAATCCCGCGAACGGGCTGGCTGCATGGGCGTTTTCGTGGTTTTCCCCATGTGTAACGTGTATACGAGCCAGTTTCCCTTAGAAAGTCCTCCACGAAAGGCATCCCTCCCTTTAGGCAGATAGCCCTCGTGTGCTTTGCCATAATTAAATACACCACACCACCTTTGAATGTACGAAAATAAACTCAATTTTTTTCTGTTAAATGAAACGTTTCAAATATTTAAAAATAACTTCCTTGTTCCTTCCTTGTTTGTAGCGTTAAATGAACACAATATAGATGATTTCCGTAGGCTCATTTTTTCCTTTCTTTAAATTCTCTTTATCCATGAATTCTGTTTTGTAACTTTTAATAAATAGACTATCATATGAATGAATTGAATGGTCGTGCATGGACCCTCTCCACTTCTTTATAGAGCATGCGTGATGTCCTCCCTAGAGCAGTTGGAACTTCGATGAATTGCACATGGATTGTCTCTTGTAATGGATTTTGTTTGAAGATAATAACGAGTCACATTTTCAACATCTCAACGTATAATGTTTCTTTTCAACGAGTTGTTTCTTCCTTTATATTAAGATCCCCACCTTCTTACTCTATTATTAGTTCATATAAACACGTGAAACGAGTATTTTAGCTACTTTTGGCGTCATGTTTCCAACATTTTTCTGATACTTTGTGCGCCCTATAGCTCCTAAACGCTTGTCCCTCTGCCCTAAGATTTCCCAGTTCTTCTACTTGTGACATGAGCTTTCAGAAAAGTATATGGAGTTCCTTGAAACCGGTATCAAAGGTAGGTAGGTCACGGAGGACTGGAACGCCTGGTGTCTAACAGAGGTAAACAGGCATATGTTCCACTTCCTAGTCTAACTACAGCAAAAGCTCCCTGGAGCCGCACGAGGCAGCACCAGGAGATTATTGAGGTTGTCAAAGGGAAGTACATGGCCTTACAAGGGCATTAGTAGGATTATATTACAGATTGAAGAGGCAAGCTGTGGTGTTACAGATAGTAGGAAGTTAAACTGAAAATACTTTACAATAAGACGTACACATAAAAAGACCTAAAAACACATAGGCACACAATACACAAAACACAATGCGTAAAATGCATAAACAGAGAGCACATAAAACAGGTACATACACATAGTCACTTAAGGCACAAAAAGACAAATGGAGTACATGAAGTCACACGAGAGCTGGAGCACAAGGTTAGTGTAGGACTGTTGATTTTTCCGATAATAACCCTATGTGCTATATCTGACTTCGAATCTAAAATTTTCTGAAAAACACAAAAACCTTGTCTAAAACTTAAAGGTTTATTTAACTGGAACTTCAACACTGATGAAAACTTAACATCACAAACAAAAACTTAACATCCTGGGTGGAAAACTTCAAAGTGCTTTAAAGTAACAGCTATGCCGGCACGGTGAAGAACACTTTCCCTTAAAAGACAGAATCCATCTAGCCCTTTCGGCGTATATCTCCATTCCGCTGAATTCAGACATCCGCTCCTACGTGTTTTGGACTTAAACGGCCAGGCTGGAACTGGAATAGGACTGGATCAGGACCGGAACAGGACTGGAACAAGACGGGAACCGGAACAGGACTGGATCCGCAACAAGACGGGAACCGGAACAGGGCGGAAACCGGAATATCTCATCCCCTGGCTTCCGCCCCGGGCAGGTCTATTCTGGCTCGAACTAAAAGGAACTGCGGTGCCACTAAGGAAAGCACCTCCTTTTATTGCCGGCGGTTGCCGTTACTACAGGCGACTTATGCAAATATTTAACATCCTTCCACCTAAGGAAAAAAAAAAAAAAAAAAGAAAAAAAGAAAAAAAAAAAAAAGAAAAAAAAAAGTGAACTTTCACATCAAAGTAAAACAATGCAAAAGAGCCTTAATATGCCAATCTGTCCGGCGGAGTTACAGTTCTACCAGATCGTGTTACAGGCCTGACAGATTTATCATCTATGTTGAGTTTAAGTTCAGACAAAGAATCTTGTTTTTCATTCTGCAGCTTCACGGGTACATCATTTTGCGCTACCTCTAAAGGATACAGAGTTCGAACTGCTCTAAGCAAAATTCCATTTCGGGTCTTTACTCTTGCAAGCCGATCCATTCCATCAGGTCCTGGAAGTAGTTCTATGACACGACCAAGTTGCCAAAAAAGTCTTTTGTCACTACTACCGATCAAAACAATATCATCTAATTTAATAGTAACTTTCCTTTCAGCTCTTTTATGCGAAACCTTGAGAATTCCCAAATATTCTTTACGAAATCTATTTTTAAATGCTTCTCGTACAGTTTGAATATACTGAAATCTTCTTTGTAAATTACTTGATTTAATACCGTATTTTATATCCCGCAAACTACTAGTTCTAATTTCTTTTAAAAAGTCGGCAGGAGTTAAAGCTTTAAATTCAGGATCGGAAGGAATTACTGTCAACGGTCGGTCATTAAGAATCGCTTCACAGTCACACAGTATCGTGTACATTTCTTCATAATTTAAACAAGCATGTTTAAGAACTTTTTTAAGGACTTGCTTCATCATTCCGATCAGACGTTCCCACCAACCACCCCACCATGGAGCACTTGGGGGAATAAATTTCCATGTTATCCGCTCATTGGCTGCCTGCCGATTAATTTGTTCAAAATCTATTAATTTAAATGCATTTGAAGCTCCTACAAAATTAGTTCCATTATCACTGTACACAGTTGTGGGTTTACCTCTTCGTGACACGAACCGATGAAAAGCCTGAAGAAACACTTCTGTAGATAGAGAAGTCAGCAACTCCAAATGGACCGCTCTATAAACGGCGCATGTAAAAACACAAATCCATGCCTTTTCTTTGTTTCTCAACAATAAAGGACCACAAAGGTCTATACCCGTTACTTGAAATACTGCTGAATCATTTACTCGCTCTATTGGCGGTGGGGCTGATATGTGGTCAACAGGTGCAGCAGAATATCTCTTGCAAGTAATGCATTTACTCAAAACAGAACGCACCGTTCTTCTGCCAGATAACAACCAAAACCTTTCCCTTAAGGTATTCAGTATATATTGTACACCTGCATGTCCTTTCTTTTTATGTTCTTCCATAATTAAATTCCTAACTAATGGATGTTCTCCTGGTAATATTATAGGTGTTCTAAACTCTAACGTGTCATCTCTTCGAAACGCACCAGTTTTAATTCTTAGAATTCCCGCATCGTAAAATGGACTAAGAGTTCGTAAGCATGCGTCTTCTATATCCTGAAACGATTCCGATTGAATCAAGCGAATAACAACCTTTTCTGCAAAATCAATTTCATCAACAGTGAGTTCACCTTTCCTTTTTTTCTTATTTCTGCAATTAAAGAAAAATCGTTGAATCCAACCAACAACTCTAACTGTTTTTCGATAGCTAGAAAATCGCTCACTCAAACTAAACCTTTCAGTAGACACTAGAGATGAAACCACTGCCTTTTTTTTCTCGCTGGCTATTTCCGCTTCATCAGTTATAAATTCGGCACTCGGCCAATTTTCTTGCGATTTTAAAAGCCAGCTCGGACCCTCCCACCATTTTGACCGGGAGAGTTGGCGAACTGAACACCCTCTACTTGGAAGATCTGCAGGGTTAAGGTGACGAGGTATATGCCTCCAATCCTCCACACGTGTCAAAAGCCTTATTTCCTGTACTCTATTTTCTACAAATGTCCCCCATTGTTCTTCCCTTTTTATCCATGCAAGGACAGTAGTTGAATCTGTCCAGAAAAATATACTTCTGGCCTCAAAGTCTTTTAGAGCGTCTGCAGCAAGACGAGATGCAATAGTTGCTGCTAACAATTCTAATCTTACAATGGTAGTTTCCTTTTTACCACAAGGGGAAACTCTAGACCTAGGCTGAAGCAACTGTACTTTAACTGATTCAGGTTCTTCTACACGAATAAAAACTACTGCCGCATACGCTGCTTGACTGGCGTCACAAAAAACATGGATTGAACACTGTTTTGGCTGATATCGTATCCACCTTGGAATTTTAATGTTTTTCAAAAGAAAAATGTCCTTTACCCATTTCAAAAATTTACTTTTAATTTCGGTGTTAACTTCTTCGTCCCATTTTACTTTTGTTTCCCATGTACGCTGTAATAACATCTTAGGTAATATAAGGACTGGACATGTTATACCGATGGGATCAAATACTTTATGGGCTATTGCCAAAATACTTCTTTTCGTAACTTTCTCGAAACAAAGATTTTGTAAATTAGCAACATTTATTTGAAGAGTATCGCCTTGTCTTTCCCATAACAAACCTAATACATTCGCAATAGATTCTGTTTCTAAACTACAGTCGGTATATTCCCAACCCCGCAATTCAAATTTTCGTTCTGCCATAACATCTGAAGATACTTTCATGAAGCGCTGTAATTCATCTTCACTTCCAACACTTGTTACACAGTTATCAACATAGAAACTATTCATTAATTTAACAATAATGTTGGAAGAATATTTTTCATCTGCATCATTTTTCTCCAAAATTGAATTTAAGTGATATTGAATAACAGCTCCAAGTAAAAGTGGACTACTAGTTACACCAAATACGACTCGACAATGACGAAAATGCTTCAAGCCATCTTCACCCTTTATCCAAAGAAATCGGAGGAAGTTTCTGTCACTAGAATTCAGGCCAATTTGTAGAAAGGCTTTACGAATATCAGAAATCACCCCTATTTTTTCTTGGCGAAATCTATTTAAGATTGTAGGAATAAATGAAATAAGGTTTAATCCCTTTTCAAGACAATCGTTGAGACTCGGAGAACCCTTTACTTTAGACGAAGCGTCAAATACTGGCCGTAACTTCGTAGTACTATGTTCCTTAACAACATGTCTATGTGGCAAATAATGATGGGGTAAATCTAATTCATTTACGGGTACTTCCTCTATTATGCCCTCTTTGAGCCATTCTTGGAATATATTTTCATACTCTTGGCGAAGATTATCTATTTCAAGTTGCCTAATCGTACCGTGCAACCTTTTAAGCGATAACTCAAAATTATCCGACAGGGGAGGGTGCCCTTCCAACCAAGGCAAAGACACTACAGAGCGGTCATCTTCTATTTTTACAGTATCAAGAAAATGTTGCCTGGTAGCCTCATACAATTCCAATTTAGTCTTTTGTTCGGATGGGTCCGTAATACCAAGCGAGTCGAGGGCCCATAAATCAGAAATACAAGCCTCTTTATTCAACATTGATGTAACTAAGAATGTTGAACCTTCACTATTCAACTCCCCGGTTTTTCCCATAACCGTCCATCCTAACTTTGTTTCAATAGCTACAAGACCGTTTGAAATTTGTTTACGATTCCCCGTTAATAATCGTCCTGCAACATCGGCTCCTATTAAAATTTCTATGGGTCCTTCTAAACGATCTGTTAAACTTATTCCACAGTCAGCAAGCTCTTTAAGCCATATTCCTTGTCCAATAGAAGGTATACTATTACAAATAACAGGCTGACTTAACGCATCAAAATTACAACTGTACGAGCCAGACATATTAGATAAATGAATTTTGTAAACTTTATGTTCACACAAACTGGTCGTTGTACCGCCAAATAATGCGTGGCTAAGGTATTCCTTTACCGTATACCTGTAACCCATATCTTGAGCTGCGCTTTGTAGAATATATGACCTTTGAGAACCAGTATCAATTATAGCTCGAGCCGAACGAGATTTTTTTTTTATCTCCTTTAATTATTACTCTTATTGTTTGCAGCAAAACCTTAGGAGACCTTGAAGAAATGTTGGCGAGTGTTTCAGCCTGATTTGGAGGCTGTTCCGTTGCCTTGTCTCACTCATTTGTGAATGGCCCTTACATAGAAAAATATGATGCCTTTTGCCGCATGTAAAACAAACTGTTTTTAATCTACACCTCCTGACAGAATGTCCAGATTTCAGACACAGATAACAAGAGCGTGTCCTTTGGACCAAAACTTCTCTTTCTGACAACGATAAGTTACGCGCCTGAAAACATTCCGCAGAACCATGATTTATACTGGAACAAAATATGCAGCCTTTTCTAGCTTCATTAGAAGAAGTAAACAGTTCAGCTGCCGTAGGTTTTAAGCGAGGTTCTCTTATCTTTAAACCCGAATTCCCTTTCTTATTACCGTGAGCCAATCGATCGAAAACATTGAAAGATTTAGCTGCTAAAGAAATTCTTTCCTCACTTTCAACTTCACCGCGCAAGAAACATAAAAGGCGCTCAAGGTCAGATTCCCTTTCTCTTAACTCGGCGTTTTCGCCGGTTAAACTTTCTGATCCTTTACGCGAAAACCTAAGTCTCTCCCAGGTTTTTAAGACTTCATTCGGCAATGCTGATTCTACCAATGGATATAATATCGCGCAATATTTGCCTCTATTTATTCCCAATATCTCCAAGGCTCTTAGATTAGATTCGAGTTCATCATATAGTTCCCGCAAAGAATGTGTACCTTGTTTTTGAATAACAAGGGTTAGCAAATCACGAACATAAATCTCCGTTAGTAATTCTTTGTTACCAAAACGCGTCTGCAATGCTTCGATTGCGCTCTTGTAACTATCGCCAGTTGGCGGAAAGCTTTTAACTATTTCCTCTGCAGGAGAATTCTCCATAGCCTGTGCTAAATAAGCGAATTTATCATTATTATCTAATGTAGGATCTTTATCAATCTTTTGGAATTGCCCCCAAAATCCTAGCCATTTCTTCACGTTGCCGTCAAAGATAGGCAATTTAATCTTCGGATAATGTAACATTTTATTCTGAACAAAGGACGGATCAATTAAAGTTACATTCGGGGTTCCAAAAGTGAGATCTTTTACTTTACTTTCCAGAAGTCTCCACCTATCAAAATATAATTCAGATTCATCTATTTCCTTAATAAGTAAAGTCTCGTCTGTAATTTCTTTAAACATTAATTCTCGTATTTTCATTTCAGTATCAAACAAAATTTTAGCTTTCTCGGAAATAACTTTTATTTTAATTAATTTTTCTTCCTGATTATATTTAGTTTCTTCATTGTCAAATTCATTACAAGCTTTACTGAATAGTCTTCTATATTGAGTTCTTGCTAATTTTAAAGCTTCCATAATTCAAAAATAAAAAAGTCGCTTACCTTGCAGATAATATCCTGTCGCTTGATGCCAAATGTTGATTTTTCCGATAATAACCCTATGTGCTATATCTGACTTCGAATCTAAAATTTTCTGAAAAACACAAAAACCTTGTCTAAAACTTACTTATAAGGTTTATTTAACTGGAACTTCAACACTGATGAAAACTTAACATCACAAACAAAAACTTAACATCCTGGGTGGAAAACTTCAAAGTGCTTTAAAGTAACAGCTATGCCGGCACGGTGAAGAACACTTTCCCTTAAAAGACAGAATCCATCTAGCCCTTTCGGCGTATATCTCCATTCCGCTGAATTCAGACATCCGCTTCTACGTGTTTTGGACTTAAACGGCCAGGCTGGAACTGGAATAGGACTGGATCAGGACCGGAACAGGACTGGAACAAGACGGGAACCGGAACAGGGCGGAAACCGGAATCTCTCATCCCCTGGCTTCCGCCCCGGGCAGGTCTATTCTGGCTCGAACTAAAAGGAACTGCGGTGCCACTAAGGAAAGCACCTCCTTTTATTGCCGGCGGTTGCCGTTACTACAGGCGACTTATGCAAATATTTAACAGGACAGTTCTGTTGTACATAAATACAGGTACATCTTGAATGATGAATGATGAGTTCGTGAATACTCATGTGTGCAGAAGAGTGCAGTTAGATTGCTAAGGCGTTGATTATTGTAGCGTCGCTAAGAACATAGATAAAAAACACTAATAAAAAAGCACGACGATGTTGTAGCACTAATTATTGGGCAGTGCCCCAGCAATTAGTGCACCGTGAGGCACACAAGCGTTCACTAACACTGCATAAGAAGATGCTTGTTCACATGCTGTTGAAAGGATTACATATATATCATTAAGGAGGCATAATACATCTCATTAAGGAGAAGTCATGTATTTGCGAATTGTTAGTATTGCCATTTTAGATTGGTGGGAACGGGAGCTTAAACACACAGTTGTGGTGAAGCACAGATATTGCAAAATCCATTGGACTAGTGCTTCGAATCTCCTCCCCGTTTTAAAGGCCCACCAGCGGCCGAGCGGTAATGTCGCTGCACACTTGGAGTTCGGTCCGAGGTCCGAATCCCGCGAACGAGCTGGCTGCATGGGCGTATTCGTGGTTTTTCAAATATGTAACGAGCCAGTATCTCTTAGAAAGTGCTCCATTATGGCATCTCTCCCCTTAGCAATATAGCCAATGAGGCTTTGCCGTTATCACATAAAACAAACCAAATCTCCCCGTTTTAGGAAGAATCGTGCAGCCGAAGAAAAGTAAAATCAGCGAAAATTACTGGTTAGATCTGGGAACAAACCCCGTGGAACAGGTGGCTTTTTTTTCCGGTTTTCTCCACGTTTTACATTAGCACGAGCCATGTTCCTTAGAAAGCCTTCCTCAAAAGCATACTTCCTTTATGTTAAGGGGTGTTGGAACCCAAAAATCTTCAAAAAACGGTGACTGCGGATTTTTGTATTTTCAAATTCTCTACACTTTTATTTTTCTAAAAATACCATTCTTTAATCTCTATGAAAATTATAACTGTAGAAAATCGAGTTTTAATTTGTCATCGAATGCTTTGATAAACGAGGATTTTTACATAAAAACGCGTTTTTCTCCAAACGTGATTTTTTTTATACTCGATTTACCTTTTCTCAGGAACTACTGCTCAAAGGTATCTAAAATTTTTATGGCTTATTCCTAATGTTTAATAAAATGAGCTTTTTGTGATAAACTAAGAAAAAAAAATTTAAAAATGTTTTGTGTGAGAAAAGTGCTAAATTTTACTATGCCTAACAAAATATTTTGTAAATTACTCTAAAATTCAAAATGTTTCAAAAGCTCATTTCAGTATAATAAGATTAGTATACTTTAATTACTCCAAAAATTTCAAGCCTGTATCTACAGCAGGTTTTGAGAAAAGGTACATTGAAAATGGCCAATTATTTAATATTGTCGGTATAAGGGTTGCTGATACCCTTTAATGAAATTGGCGTGCTCTAACATAAACGAAATAATTCGTGAACTGTGAAAATACTGCTTCAGTTTATAGGGGCGAAACCGCTTATGCCGGGTTTCGAGTCCCGGGCTGAAATGCGAATCTTCAGCGACTTTACCTCTCTGCCGCTAACATCATGAGTACTGTGATTTCTGGGACAATATAACTTTTATTACTACTCTAGAAAGTATATTTTATCTTCTTCAGACTCCATTCTGCTCTAATTCCATTTGAATTACTTTTTGCCCTCTTTCCTTGGTCTTCACATCATTCATATTTAAAAATATACGCTTTGCAAAACTCGTTTTTTTTTTATATACTAGCAGCTTCGCAGCCAGCCTTCGTCTGGCTTTTAAATGTACCGGAAAAATGTCTGAAGGAAACACCAAACATTAAATTTAAAAATTGCGTAAAATTTTACTCTGCAGGACAACTTCATTAAAAAAAGTTATTACGTATAACAAAATTACAATGAAATAAGCAATATCCCTTAATACAAATATTAATTATCCCAATAAATAAATTAACCAACTTCCCTCAAATGGTATAAAGGAGGTTAAGAACTTTGTTTCTTAAGAAAATCACTCAAAACTTTTTAATATCTTAAAAACAGTGAAATGAGCAGTAAATAACATAAAAGAATGCAAAAAATTCTGAAAAGCAAAGTATAATTAATGATATTTTATCTTACATTTTCAAGAGAAAAAAATTACAATCAAATAAGCTATATCCCTTAATACAAATATTAATTATCCTAATAAAAAAATTAAGCAACTTTCCGTTGAAGAAAAAAAATCACGCAAAACTTCTCAATATCTTACAAACAATGAAATAAGCAAAAAATAACATGAAAGCAACTCAAAAAACATAAAATTCCGCGCAGTACAGAACAACTTTATCAAAAAAAAAAAAAAAAAAAAAAAAAATCAATAAAAATGTATTATATAACAGGATGAAAGTTTAACGTGTCCAAAAATCAAAGAAAACTGTACATTTTTCAAAATAAACATTTTTTTAAAAAATCCCGTTGAAAAGGTGTTAAGCTCCCTTTGTTAAATAAATTCAAATTTAATCGATTTATTGAAACACGAAATTTATTTTAAAATCGTAAAATAACTAAATGCCTATGTTTTATGACGATGTCAAAATGGAGTGTGTAGAGTAAAATCTTGGGTTCCTATAGCCCATTATGTCTCAAAATGACGTGATTTCGTCACAAAACATAAAATAAAAAAATTCTAATTCGAATTTCTAAAAAATCGCTTCGAGGTGTACTGGCTCTTGTCTAGATGCACCTATGTACCAAATTTCGTAGCGTGGGTCTGTTAGCTTACGCGCAGCGCAAACGAAAGACACACACACCACTTTCTTTTATAATATGTAGAGATTTACGCATCATATTTTATATAAAGAAAGTTTTTTTTATGGGCAGCATGTGTACAGATACACACTGCATTTAATTTTTTCTTCCAAGGAGGAAAAAAAAAAAAAAAAAAAGCGTCGTTGTTCTTTTCTGCTGACTGGGAATCTTTCGATGTTTTACTCGCATTTCATTCACATTTCGTCGCGCTTCTGCTAGACATTTCTTCTGCTTCTAGCAGCTTGTTTCTTGCTGCTTATTTTTATGCAGTGTTTATGTCCGCAGCCTGAAGATAAGCCAAAAAAAAAAAAAAAAAAAAAAAAAAAAAAAAAAAAAAAAAAAATACGAAACATTGTCTATTATTTCAAGCTCCAATTCCAAAATATTTTAATTATTAAATAAGTCCACTTTGCTTTGTATAATTTATGCAAATTGCAAATATAAATATCTAGCTATTGTATAGTATATAGTTTCAAACTGGTGGCCTGCGGATCGCATGCTGCCCCTGAAGGAAATTTATGTGGCCCGTACATTTCAGTCACGTATTTGTTTCAATACTCTCCTTAAAGATTTCGATAAAACATTAATTTATTGGGCAGTGGATATGTTTTGAGAAAAGAGAAAAGCACGAGAAAGCATTTCAGCAAAACCCGAGGTGGGCACTCGGCCAGAAGTGTGATGGTAGCTCTCTTGTCTAAACGTTCTTCCTTTTTAGTACTTTTATTTTTAAATTATACATATCTTATTTCTCCTACACACTTAATGCCCCCTTGCGGCGGTAAAGTCGCTGAAAGCTGGCAGTTCGATCGAGTACCACCATGCCACACAGACACTATACATTTATAAACATCCACGCCTTATCCGGGAATCGAAACTGTATTCTTCGGCGTGACAGTCAGTCACTAACCGCTATCCCGGTTGGGCGGATCCTGTAATATAATGACTTAATGCCCATCCATGAACTGTTTCTGTCTATGGCGTATTTCGATGTAGTGATTTTGCGGTTCAGCAAATCAAAGATTTGGTCATCGAACTTTTGGGAAAAATTGAAGATTTGGAGCATCGAAAACATTTGGATCACTAGTTCTTGCTCTCTGACCTGTAGATTATATAAAACTTCTATAAAACGTTTAAGATTTATATGATTTTAGTCTCAATTATTATTATGGTTAATCTTAGGATTCTGACGTTACCAAAAGTTATTTATTTACGTTATTAAAATATTCATCTAAAAAGAAGTCCAGATTTAAACATTCAAAGGAGAGAAACCTAAGATATTTTGAACCAGCCAATAAGAGTAAAATACGTCGAGTAAATCATTCCTCTCTCCTCTCAGTAACATTCACAATATCACCACAGTGGCGACATCACTTGGCAATTGATAGAACTATTTTAAAATATTCTAAGTAAAAAAAGGTAATAGATAATTTTGCATTTTTTTATTTTAAAGCATAAAGCTCAAAAACTATATTTTTACTTTTTCTTTAAAAAATGTAAGTTGAACAACAGGGAATACTAAAATAATAAATATGGAAGATATAAGTATGGAATATGTTTGAAGTATTAGTTACAAGATTTAAATGTAGATGACACCACTACACATTCCGTGGTCAAAAAGGAAAATCCCTGAAACTGCGTTATCATGAAGCTAAAAATGTAATTTCGATTTTAAATTTTTGTTTTATACCATTCAGAAATGTCCTAAACAAGCGTCAATGATTTGTTAATTTAATTAATTTTAAGGTTAAACTGCATTAAATTATCAATACCTGCAGTAAAAACTTTTAGTTCTTTTTTTGAACTTGTTTCGGAATTAGAAAAGAAAAAGCTTTATGATTCGAAATAATGGCTACTATTTTTTACTTCTTCCATATTTTTTATTAACTGAAG
Organism: Stegodyphus dumicola; assembly: GCF_044657685.1. Classification (NCBI taxonomy): domain Eukaryota; kingdom Metazoa; phylum Arthropoda; class Arachnida; order Araneae; family Eresidae; genus Stegodyphus; species Stegodyphus dumicola. The sequence continues at coordinate 122,452 of NC_140780.1, read as the reverse complement.
GAAATACTTCAGCGATAAAACTAATTTATCAGCTCCGCAAGAAAGTTTACCTGCTCCCAGTAAAAAGATAAACGCTCTCGTAGGACTTCATTTTTCGGAAATGTTATGCCAGTTATGATCATACGATGACGAGAAAGTTTATAACGGATCATGCTGGTCACTAGAATATGGAATTGGATGCTGCCTAAACTTGTGCTGCAGGCTTTCAGCAGGCTTGGTTTCGAAGTATAAATAAGATTTTCACAGTGGCGTAGCAAGCATAACTGGCACCCGGGGCAAAATACCTTTTTGGCGCCCCCCCCCACAAAAAAAACACTGATAGAAATATAATTTGTAGAATATATTCGTAATAAAAATAATGCAAATAATAATAAAATGCTGAATCTGCCATAAAATACTCTAAAATATATTAAGAATAGTCACTACCTAACCACACTAGCATTGGATTCTGAAATGTATCTGTATCGGCGGAAAAATCAGACTTACGATGATGTAGAATTAGTTAAAAAAGTATTATTTATTTTACATATTTTTATAATTGTTTTTAAAAAAGTACAGTTTTTAAACAATTAAAATTTTATATTATAGATAAGTAGATATATTTTTAATAATAATACAATGTTATAATACATTAATATAATTAATTACTATGTATACATTTTTCTTGCCTTGGATGAAGCAAATTTATCAATTACTTCATCAAAGTCGATCCTTTCAAATTCTTCTCTTTCCACATTCAAAAATGCCAGATGACTTAGGGGATCTTGTCCCATCGTTGATTGTAAATATGTCAAAATTAATTTTAATTTGCTGAACGAACGTTCATAGCTAGCATTTGATAATGAAATAGTTAGGAATATTTGAAGTGCAACTCTTAGGTTTAGAAAATCATTTTCTCTATAGATCTGTAATGGAGTTTTAGAACATTTTGCAGTCACATTCACTGCTCAAAACAATTAGGGAATATTGTGGTTCGGTATGAAATAACCATAAAATCAACAATCTATTTCAGAAAAGGAAGTAGAAGAGATTATAAAGGAAAATTATAATGTTTACAAAATTGGGAATATGTAAATTTAGTGTGTGACGTCGAAAACTATGCGTTTTAGATAAGGAGTAAGGAGCGGCCTGCAGCATTCCTTTTGTTGTAGCAGATTAAAAACAATTGACACGCGTTGAATGCTTTGTAGCAATGAATATTTGATGTCTCAGTAAGATGACTTAGTTGAATCGGTAACCAGGAAGGCCATCAGTCGTTTAAAGGAGAGTGAAACGCAATCCTTTGTAGCGGAAGCGTTAGGAGTTTCCAAAAATGTAATTTTCAGACCATGGAATCGGTTTCTGGAAAATGGATATGTTTGAGAAATTCGGGACAAGGTCGTGTTATCGTTTTAAAATAAAAACCGGGAGCTTTACCTGCATTTCCTTTAAAAATATAAAAATATATCTCTATTTTAGAGAAATAAAGTGGTCAGAAGGAATGTTTTGTATACGGAGATATTTGGTTGATGTACTGCAAACATTTTATCAGGCAATACAAGGAAATAAATAATTAATTGTATTACAGTGATTATTAATTTTAAATACATTTTCCAGAAATCTATCAAAATAAAAATTGAAATTTTCCGAAAAATCTTGTTTGGAGACCATTTGGCGCCCCCTTGCGAGCGGCGCCCGGGGCATCATACATTCCCTTGCACCGCCCCCTCGCTACGCCACTGGATTTTCACCGTCGATTTATTGTTGATTTTTCATACAGGTTGAGCACATCTATGTTGTTGTTATTATTGCTGTTATTCTGACTTATCTCACTTCTCTGGCAGTAATATCAGAACAAGCTGACAAAATTCATCGTGGCAAAGAGCGCAAGTCATAGTGTCACTTGTATTGTGTTAAAGGCTATTCCTTTGGCAATAGCCTTTAACACAATACAAGTGACACTATGACTTTGCTCAGTTCTGCCTCCGATTGGGCAGGAACGGGTCTGAGAGCCTTCTACCAGCAACCTCTCTAAAAGACATATTTAAAGTGTCCCATGTCACACAGACACTATACATTTACAAACATCCATGCCTTCGAAACAGCAGTCAGCGTCGCAAATCACAATTCCGGTTGGGCAATGCACGTGTATAAAAAGTAATCTATGCCACTGTATGATGAAACAATTTTAGATTATTTGATGTCTTCTTTAACAAATTGTATCGGTTGCGTTAGATGGAAAAAGTTTTATTACGAATCTACAAAATTGCTTCATAATTTTGCAATACTATGTTCGTAATTTTGCGAGAGTTTTATTTTCCTGTTTTATCTGTCGTAAAACGAGAGAAAGAGCTTTTTAACCTCCTTGAAAAGCAGATTAAGCTCACTTAAAGCCTTTTCAAATTCTTTTCTGGCGATTAAACGCAAATTATTTCCACTTTAATCGTAGCACTTTTGGTAAGAGATGCTTTCAGCTATAAGTACATTGACGAGCCAAAACATTATGACCATCCCCACGTTTTTCAATGAACTTCTCTGGATGACGCAGGTGCTTGAATTTGAATGGTATATCTCGCTTACTTGCGAGTAATGGGCTCTAAGCGAATTTGACAGAGGGCATATTGTGATTGTCGAAGATTCGGAACGAGTATCTCCGAATCTGCACGACTTGGTAGGTTGTTTACGATGAGCCATTGTTAGTGCGTATGCATAGTTGATAAATGAAGGCGAAACCAGCAGTAGACGTCAATGTGTTGGATAAAAAAAAAGGTCTTCTAAGACTTTCTCGCTTTCGACGCCAGGCAGTGGCTCAGCTTACACTTTAATACCACATAATTTCAAGTACATGTGTGTCGGAAGACACAGTTCAGCGGATATTACTGGACGGCGCAACAGACGTCCCACTCGTCTGTTGATTAAGCGTCATTGCCAACTACGCTTACAATAGGACCGGGAATAACAAGATTAGACAATGGATAAGTGGAAGACAGCTGCCTGTCACGATTTCTCATTTATCATGTCGATGCTCTAGTCAGGATATGCCGTCTTCCAGGCGTGCATTCGCTGCCCCCTTCCCTGTACAGCAGGTCATACACAGGCGGGTGGTAGTAGCGAGTATTATGCTTTGGGGGACGTTCTTAGGGACGGCTCTGAGACCCTTAATTGATAGAACAGACCATGAAAAATGAGGGCTCTCTGAACATAATTGCTGATCAGTTGCAGCCTTACCTGTTTGGAGCTTATGTGCGATTAAATTGAATATATTTGCTTTAATTAGGGTTGTAAGTACTGTTTTACTTCTCTTTTAGTATTTTGCTAAGTGATTTTATGATATTTATTGTCCTCATCAACTTTTTAAGGCAGATTGCATGACTGAATTCGCCGGCAGTGCTTTACTTCGCTAATGCATTCTCATTAGAATGGATGAATTTAAGCCTTGACTTTACCTTTTCTATATTTTCGGCTTCGGGTAAGCGCTGTGATTGCATCCTAATTGACTTAATTACCGAAAATGGCCTTGGACATAAAACTGTACTATCTGATAAAAATCCTATGTAATATGCCAGTATTGAAAGAAACAATCAATCTGATAAGAAAAAGCTGCGACTTGTTTCTAAAATGAGGCGTAAAAGGTTACCAGCGAGAATATTCCGTTTGGAATCGGTTGTACCATTATTGGCGACTTTATCGCTTGCGCCGGCATAACGGAAAAGTACCGAAAAGGTTTATAAGACTTGTTTGATACAACAATAGCTTTTGCTAATGTAAACAATTATATTATTTTGAACATTACTTCATCAGATCCTCTCACTCATTTTAATATCACTAGGAGAAGATATAATAACTAATTGAAATGAAAAGGCAATAATCTTGAAAAGTAATAAGTAAATGTCATTAGTTTAACTTTCTAACTATTGAGTTTGATGTATATGAATTTATCTATGAATCATTTCAGAATTATCATGTTTAAATTAGTATATATTTCGACAATTTTGAAAGTATGCCTGACAAGTTTTCTTAGAAGGGGAAATAAATAAATAAAAATAACCCGTCGAATTAGGTTTTCTCCCTCAATAGAAGGGAGGGGAAGCTGTTTTTTAATTGTGCATTCTATTATCTGTTAATAAAATAAGTTAATTTTTTAAATATGATAGGCGCTGCCACAAATATAAGGCAATATTGCTTAATTTTCATATTATAAAATAAAAATGCATCAAACATTTAGGTTTTATGGCTTACATATAAAAAAGTCGTTTTGTTTCAGTTGAAATAAAAATGTTTAGACATGTACGAATTTTACTATTTAATTAAGTCTGAAAAAAACATGCCTTACATTTTTTAAAAATAAATACTGTTTTTTTAATTTTCTTATTTGCATTAAAAGAAATAAACATTTGATGTACATATTATATATTGGCATATACGTATATTTGTCAGTAAATACATATTTAGCATAAAATAAATACATGTATATAGCATATAAAGTCAACTGAATATCTGGAATTTTCAAAAATCCGGACTAGGTATAGTTTTTAATTTAAAACAGAGTAGAAAATAAAATTACCTTTTAGGACATTAACAGCATCTTCGGGAACTTCTTGCAGTTATAAAAATCTGATAATTTTGAACTATCATGTAATGCCTCCTGAAAAAAAAAGTATTTTATTGTGCTACAATTTAAAAGAAAGACAAGGGGCAGATAAATTTGACAATTTGCTGTGGCACAAGTATTAGGAATATGGAACCTATGCAGAATGGACAAGGTTTTTTTTTTTAGTCCAAAGGGACAATTCTCCCAGAAGGACTGTTAATTTCGTTTTGGCATTTTGCATATATTTTGCATTTTGCATATTCCCGATATGTTTCATTTCAAATTGCTGCCACCAAACATTATATTTAAAGAAATTAAATAATGAAGAATCTGCATGAATGTATGTATGTTTCTCGTATTGCAATAAAACAACGGTACCTAGAGCCAACAAAATTTGAATAAGGTAATCTTCCATAGAATATGGGCATGTGGAAGCCCTAATTGGAATTTGAAATTGGTTTTATTATTTGCTTTATTATTTAATATTTTCTAATACTTCAACGAATTTTTGATTAACAAAGTAAACGATTTCAAAGCGAGCAATGGCAAGACTGTACGAGTAAAAAAAAAAAAAAAAAAAAAAAAAAAAAATCTCCAGCTCGCGAGAGTATTGGAAATTCTAAAGATATGTTCATTTTAAAATTATTTTGCGATATTGCTGTTGAATGTTTTTATGGTTTAACTGCGAAGAACATGATATTTTATAAATAAAGGTAACACACAAAATGTTAAAAAAACGCCCCTTTGGACGTAATTTAAAATCTGAAGCTTTCAGTCTTTTTTAAAGAATGCAAGATTTTTTTAAAATCGTAAACGGAAAGCCGTCTTAGCAGCTTTATTGGCCTCCCGGACTTCTGAATGTTCAAGAGGCCTTAGCTACACCTACACTCTCGAGAATAACAACATATTTGCAAAAATATAAGTTTTAGAATGTTGATATGACCCAGGTAGTGCTAGTATTTATATTTTGGAAAAATTCAGCTTTGCAACAGTAAGTGAATTTTATTGTCACAAACTATAAGCAGAATTTATAAAAAATGAAAGTTAAAAATCTATTAAAAACTACTAGAAGCTGAAAACGATATGACTTTAATAGGAAATTCAGTAAAGTATACGGTTTTTATTTCTTCCAATACTACCAAATAATTTACACACTTGTGTTATTAAAAAAAATCAAAACTTTAGTATGCATTTTTTTTTTCCACCGCTGTTCTTCCTATTTAAAATAGGAATGCATGCAAAACTAAATTTAAATAATTAAATTCGATAGCTTTGTGTAAATTGTTCAAAAATAAAAATAATGTTAAGAATTATTTACAAAAAGTACCATCCATACGTACAGCTTTCATTGTGTTAGCATTACGTAATAAATAAAACTACGTTACAGCATTACACTCTTAAAGCAAATTTACAGACACCTAAAAAAAAAGAGCAAACTAAAACTACTTTTTATTACATACTTAAATTTTGACACATAAACTAACTATAATTTATAATAATTAAGATATTTATATTAAGAAATAATTGTATATATATTTTAAAAGCGAACTTACTTTTGGCAAAGGAGCTGTATCCATTGTTACGACTGTCCTCGCTTGAAATGGCGCTTAGCCAAAGAACGTTCTTTGGCTTAGCAAACTTGTTTGGTCAGTCTGGGTGGACAATGACAAGACAGGAGGTCGTCCTGCTCCTTCAATTCACTCCCTTCCCCAAGGTTATTATTGCAAGTGGGAAACATGTTCTGCTACCAAGACAGTAAATTTGCGTTGTTTGACACGAAACGGAGCGAAAACTGCTGTCACCATGGAGGTAGGAAGTAAGATGGAGTCGCCCTAAACAAGTTTCTCCGTACCCTGCTCTGAAGCACCGGCGATCCCTACGTGGTGACCAAAACATTGGGTCATTTACCATTGAGTTCTATGGGATTTGACGCGTTCGGGTGTAAATATTTTGTAATTACGTCGCAAATATACATATAAATGTATATATTTTCTTTTTCTACAACACTTCAGAGTCCTAAGTATGTGAAAACAACATATTTTTAAACAACATTTCATTCTGAACGGAATTAAATGCTATACTTTTCACAGGACAGTTTTCTCAGAATGGTTTAATTTGAATGAAATATTTTCACAAGTTTTCGTTAATTACATTAAAAAAAATTAAGGTAATTCGATTTTAAACGGTTAAGGTACAAAAATTAAGATCAAAGTTTATTGTATTATTAATATTAAAATTATGCATTATTTATAGAGCTTCTTCTTAAAATACTTTCTTAAATATGACATTATTTTTTGGCTTCTTTTAAATCGAAAAATGTAAGTCATTTTATAATTAATGCTCTATTCGGTTCATTTTAAATTAGAGAATTATTAGGAATTAGCGAAAATTAAATAGGTATTAAATAGTATTTGACTTTCTCTGAACATTTCTGAAAGGGAATAAAATAAGTGTTTTTTTTAAGTATTATTTAAAACTTGTAACTGAGTTATTATAAAATGTAAAGGGAATAATTCTTTTAATTATACTTATCAGATTTTTTTTTTTTTTTTTTTTTTTTTTTTTTTACCCTTTATTTCAACAATACATATTCCAAAACTCTTTATTACGTTCTTAAGTGCGCATCTCATAGCATTTGCTTTACAATACCTTTTAACAGATTGCTTTCCAATACGAACAATTCTTGCTTAAATAGTTTTATAACGTATTTGTCAACAGGATTTCAATTTATGTTTACAATTCAATATTAAGGTTATTATATATTTAGATAACATTTATAATCATTATAAATTAGATACATTTAATCATTAAATTTCTTCACAGTACTTTCACAGTTGTTTATAAGTGAATAAATTCTTCATTTCAAATACATTTATAAATAATTAAATGAATATTTAAGTATTTTGTCAAAGGCAGATACATGCTTTTTGCAAGCACATGCATAAATACCCATACATATTTCCTATTTATCATTTCCGGCATGTGCAAATCTTTAATTTCTGTGCATTCACTATATTTTTCGTGTAAAGTAATTTACACTAATTTAGCATACACCCGAAAGTTTTACATAAAAAATACATATGAATATAATTTGAATGAAAATTATAAGTATTATTTTTAATACCCACTCAGAGGTCAGTTTTTCTTCAAAATTCCTCCACGATGGCATCTCTCTCTTTAGGCAGATAGCCCTTGCATGTGTTACTCTATTTAATAAAAACTTAATCTAACCTATGTGCCTTATTACAAATATTTTAACATACATAATTTTATATTTACATTTAGTCATCAAGTTTCAAACTTTTCAAATCTTCTAGAAAATAAATTTTGGCAGATCTCTTTTAGCAATTTTCTTAAAATCTATATTTTTGTAGTGCAACTGCTTAGAATTTTATAAAACAAATTCATAATCAAAATCGCTGTTGTTAGTTATCGAAAAATAACCAAGATGTGATTTTTGCGTAAATGTCAGTAAACTATACAAATTGCTATTATCCATCACACTATGAATGTTTCTTTCATGCGAGAGTGTCCCTTTTTCGATTTCTATGGAACTGTCGTGTGTCGAAATACTATCAGAATCTTGTCAAACGAGCTTCTGAATGTAAACAAAGAACACCCCGTCTGGTGACCCAAGCTTCAAAGCAGTGCTTCACTTCTAGCGCGGAATGGCCCCTCCTCCCTTTCCTACCTCCATGGCTGTCACCCTCCAAATCCCACCCTGCGAGATTTATAGTGTAAGAATTTAGAAATGTTGAAAATATGTGCCCAACTACAAAGTCTTCCAAAGCTAAGAAAGAAAATTTAAATATTATTAGCCTTGAAGGAATTAAAATTTATCCTTTAATGCACGAATAAAGTGCTATTCAAATTCTTTAAAAAATGTCTCAAAATTATTTTCTACAAATAAGAAACCACTCTTTACTAAGTGTAGTATTTTATTAGCAATTTATAAAAATACGTTAGAATTGTGCTGCTCTTGATCTGAACACAATGTAAATTAAGCCAGCCTGGCTAAAATAATGTGGCTAAATGCCTGTAAAGAGTCTCTTGTTGGTTTAAGTCTTGGGGAACTTACATACGACAGTATAAACTTCTCCGGCTTTGTCCAGGTTTCGATAGAGAATACTCACCGGGATAGATTCAAATGTCTCTTACCTTTTCTTACTCTACGGCAATTTTTTTAAGACGAATAGTATTTTAAAAGTGCCCCCATGTCCCATATATGACATTTATGCCTTCCCTACAGCAATCCACGTAATGATATTTATACCTTTCCTAGTAGGTGTCAATACGATGGCCAATTTTTATTATATGTGGTTATAGCATATATATATATAAGAAAATCTGCTGATATCTGAGTCACTACTATAGCTATCGTCACCAAAGTTTTTACAATTCTTTTCTGGGTCCTGAAAAAGGTCTACGTCTACTTTAAAAAAAAATCTGATGTGTACACCACATGACTTCCTTGTACGGAATATTAAATTATACGCATTTTTCTTGACTTTTATTTAAGCTTATTAGATTGAATTAAACCTACTTCGCGGACAGCGCATAAACCACAATAGAATAAATGCATTCTTTAAAACTCACTTTGTTTACCATAGCGACACTCTGGCGCTAGGTTTACTTAACAGAATTATATTTCATTCATATTATAACTCAGAATGCACATAATGTATATCATTTAAAGAATTATCTAATCGTTGCCACATGTTCTATTCAAATACTATAATAAAGCTAGACTTATGTATAAAAGAAATTAAGCAAACAAAACAAAAAAGAAACAGCTTTTCACAGACGATTGAGTATTTCTCATTTAATTAATTCGGTTCTCACTTTGCGAGAAGGCAAAAATACATAAAAATTCAGAATATCTATATTAAAAATTACGAAGTAAATCTTGAACACTTATTTCCTCGAAGAAACTCCAGAAAGGATTAAGCATGATTTAATTCGCAATAATAAATGAAGGCGTTATCTTTGTTGTTGCGAAGCTTAGTCTCTCTAGATTGGCAACAAATCCACTAGTCTCCCGTTTCAAATGTAAACATCAATGGCCGCCATTAAAAAAGGCTTAGCGGCAATTAAACAACTTTAAAAAATAACAATGGTTATTTTTCAGTTTATAAAATATATATATTGCCATTTGTGCAGCATATTGGTTATTTGTATTAAATATACACACCTAAAAATATTAGATTAAAAATTGGTTACCATTTTTATTATCAAAATTTAAATTATCATACTTTAATTCTAAAATTTAGTGCGAAATTTGGGCCTGTTTAGTAGAGATCAGTTTCCTTATTATTTCACTCAGTTTTAATCGCAAATGAGGATCTACTTTTAATTTTATTTTATATTTATTTTTCAAAATTTTGTTCACGCAAATAGATTGTGTAAAAAAAGTAATAAAATTTAATAGCTTTATTTGAAATGCCTTTAAGTTATTTTTTCGTTTGAGCCAAATATTAACAAGTGTTATTTATGAAATCTTCAGTTAGGAAATATATATATCAAGTGTTCTTTTTTGTCACGAGATTTTTTAATTTATACTTAAAAGTCCTTTGTTTCTTTGTGTACCACCTATTTTGCTCTTGCGTACCACCAGTTGAGAGTAGAGAAACGTGTTTCAGAAAGTAAATTTTTTTTTTTTTGCATTTTTGTAAATGCGATGTTTTGTTTGGAAGAATTATTGGTAACTTCTATTCTTTCAAAATTCAATACAATTTTAAGTTGTTTGAACAATCTTTATTACATTATCGTGCAAACGGTAAATGCGCTGTTCTTACGACACTTGCAATTAACACATTGCATTTCATAAGTATATTCTTACAGAAAATTTAAAATTATATACTATTTAAGCTATAAAATTTAGATTTCTTATAAAAAATAAGTTATATAATTTAAAGCCAGCAACTGTAAATAGTAAAAATGATTATATAAAGCACTATAAAATAAAGCTTAAATATTTTGTAGATATAAAATAATTTAATAAAATAACTTTTCATTGTAAATGTTATTCAACACCATAGACAAAATATTTGTGCGTGATAGACATTTAAAGGTAAGAGATCACTAAGGAAACAAATTTGATAAGCAATGGTCTTTAAAAATAAAATCAATACCTGGAGGACAAAAACAGTAAAATGCCGTGCAATATGAGGTCAGTTTACTGTCCATTTTCTCCGGGTTTTTATGCGTTTTTACTTAAACCTTTTATTTGAGACACCTTTTCACACTTTCCAGATTGCAGTGAGAAGCATTTCTTTTTCTTCGATTTCAATAATAAGTAAACTTACACCACAAAACTTATTCTTACCTTGGACATTTGACCTTAGATCTCTTACCTTTAAATGTCTAAGTTCAAAGTCTCTAAGGTCCAACGTCAGACGTCTAAAGAAGTCTAAGGTCAGAAGTCTAAGGTCCAACGTCAGACGTCTAAGGTCCAACATCAGACATCTAAGGTAAGAAGTGTGAGAGTGTGTGTGAGTGTGTGTGAGAGGGTGTGTGTGTGAGAGGGTGTGTGTGTGAGAGGGTGTGTGTGTGAGAGTGTGTGAGAGTGTTTGAGGGTGTGAGGGTGTGTGTGTGAGGGTGTGAGGGTGTGAGAGTGTGAGAGAGTGTGTGAGTTGAGTGTGTGAGGGTGTGTGTGGGAGGGTGTGTGAGTGTGTGTGTGGGTGATGGAATGTGGTGAGGGGGTGTGTGTGTGAGGGTGTTGTGTGAGAGTGTTTGAGAGTGTGTGAGAGTGTGTGTGTGTGAGGGTGTGTAAGATTGAGAGTGTGAGGGTGTGTGGGTGAGGGAGTGTGTGTGAGAGTTTCAGTAAGGGTGTGCATGTGTGAGGGTGGGTGTGTGTGAGTGTGTGTGAGAGGATGTGTGTCTGTGAGAGTGTGTGTGTGAGAGAGTGTGTGAGGGTGTGTGTGAGGGTGTGAGAGTGAGAGTGTATGAGTGTGTGTGAGGATGTGTGTGTGAGGGTGTGAGGGTGTGTGTGAGTGTATGTGTGAGTGTGTGGGTGAGGGTGTGTGGGTGAGAGTGTGTGAGAATGTGTGAGTGTGTGTGAGGGTGTGTGTGTGTGTGAGGATGTGTGTGTGAGAGTGTGTGTGTGAGGGTGTGAGAGAGAGTGTGAGAGAGTGTGAGAGGGTGTGTGCGGGTGTGTGGGAGAGGGAGTGTGTGTGTGGGTGTGTCTGTGAGAGTGTTTGAGAGTGTGTGAGTGTGTGTGAGAGTGTGTTAGTTTGTGTGTGAGGGTGTGTGTGAGTGTATGTGAGAGTGTGTGTGTGAGAGTGTGTGTGTGAGGGTGTGTGTCTGTGCGAGTGTGTGTTAGTGTGGGAGTGTATGTGAGAGTGTGTGTGGGTGAGGGAGTGTGTGTGAGGGTGTGTGTGTGAGAGAGTGTGTGTGAGTGTATGTATTTGTGTGAGTGTGTGTGAGAGTGAGCATGTGAGGTTGTGTGTGAGGGTGACTGTGAGAGTGTGTGAGATTGTGTGTGAGGGTGAGTGTGAGTGTGAGGGTGAGTGTGTGAGTGTGTGTGAGTGTGAGTGTTGGATTGTGTGAGGGTGGGTCTGTGGGTGAGGTTGTGTGTGAGTGTGTGTGAGAGTGTGTGGGTGAGGGAGTGTGTGAGAGTTTGTGAGTGAGGGTGTGAGTGTGTGTGTGTCTGTGAGTGTGAGGGTGTGTGTGTGAGGGTGTGTGTGAGTGTATGTGAGAGTGTGTGTTAGTGTGTGAGTGTATGTGAGAGTGTGTGTGGGTGAGGGAGTGTGTGTGAGGGTGTGTGTGTGAGAGAGTGTGTGTGAGTGTATGTATTTGTGTGAGTGTGTGTGAGAGTGAGCATGTGAGGTTGTGTGTGAGGGTGACTGTGAGAGTGTGTGAGATTGTGTGTGAGGGTGAGTGTGAGGGTGAGTGTGTGAGTGTGTGTGAGTGTGAGTGTTGGATTGTGTGAGGGTGGGTCTGTGGGTGAGGTTGTGTGTGAGTGTGTGTGAGAGTGTGTGGGTGAGGGAGTGTGTGAGAGTTTGTGAGTGAGGGTGTGAGTGTGTGTGTGTCTGTGAGTGTGAGGGTGTGTGTGTGTGAGTGTGTGAGGGTGTGTGTGAGAGTGTGTGACTGTGTGTGAGAGTACGTGAGTGTGCTTGAGTGTATGTGTGTGTGTGTGAGTGTTTGAGAGTGTGTGAGAGTGTGTGAGGGGGTGTGTGTGAGGGTGCGGATGTGTGTCTGTGAGAGTGTGCGAGTGTGTGTGAGGATGTGTGAGGGTATGTGTGAGTGTGTGTGAGAGTGTGTGTGGGAGTGTGAGAGAGTGTGAGTATGTGTGAGTGAGTGTGTGTGGGAGTGTGAGAGAGTGTGAGTATGTGTGAGTGAGAGTGTGTGTGAGAGTGTGTGAGGGTGTGTGTTTGAGAGTGTGTGTGTGAGGGTGTGTGTGTGTGAGAGTGTGTGAGTATGTGTGAGTGAGTGTGTGTGGGAGTGTGAGAGAGTGTGAGTATGTGTGAGTGAGGGTGTGTGTGAGGGTGTGTGTGTGAGGGTGTGTGTGTGAGTGTGTGTGAAGGTGAGTGTGTGTGTGTGAGGATGTGTGTGAGGGTGTGCGTGTGTGTGAGGGTGTGAGGGTGCGTGTGTGAGAGATTGTGTGTGAGGGTGTGTGGGTGAGGGAGTGTGTGTGAGGGTGTGTGAGTGTGTGTGAGAGTGTGAGAGAGTGTGAAAGTGTGAAAGTGTGTGAGACTGTGAGAGTGTGTGTGTGAGGGTGTGAGTGTGAGAGTGTGTGAGTATGTGTGAGTGAGTATGTGTGTGTGAGAATGTGTGTGTGAGGGTGTGTGTGTGGGTGATGGAATGTGGTGAGGGAGTGTGGGTGAGGGGGTGTGTGTGTGAGGGTGTGTCTGTGAGGATGTGTGTGTGTGAGGGTGTGTAAGATTGAGAGTGTGAGGGTGTGTGGGTGAGGGAGTGTGTGTGAGAGTTTCAGTAAGGGTGTGCATGTGTGAGGGTGAGTGTGTGTGAGAGGATGTGTGTCTGTGAGAGTGTGTGTGTGAGAGAGTGTGTGAGGGTGTGTGTGAGGGTGTGAGAGTGTGTGTGAGTGTATGTGTGAGTGTGTGGGTGAGGGTGTGTGGGTGAGAGTGTGTGAGAATGTGTGAGTGTGTGAGGATGTGTGGGAGAGGGAGTGTGTGTGTGGGTGTGTCTGTGAGAGTGTTTGAGAGTGTGTGAGTGTGTGTGAGAGTGTGTTAGTTTGTGTGTGAGGGTGTGTGTGAGTGTATGTGAGAGTGTGTGTGTGAGAGTGTGTGTGTGAGGGTGTGTGTCTGTGCGAGTGTGTGTTAGTGTGTGAGTGTATGTGAGAGTGTGTGTGGGTGAGGGAGTGTGTGTGAGGGTGTGTGTGTGAGAGAGTGTGTGTGAGTGTATGTATTTGTGTGAGTGTGTGTGAGAGTGAGCATGTGAGGTTGTGTGTGAGGGTGACTGTGAGAGTGTGTGAGATTGTGTGTGAGGGTGAGTGTGAGTGTGTGTGAGTGTGAGTGTTGGATTGTGTGAGGGTGGGTCTGTGGGTGAGGTTGTGTGTGAGTGTGTGTGAGGGTGTGTGTGTGAGAGTGTGTGGGTGAGGGAGTGTGTGAGAGTTTGTGAGTGTGTGTGAGAGTGTGTGTGAGGGTGTGAGTGTGTGTGTGTCTGTGAGTGTGAGGGTGTGTGAGGGTGTGAGTGTGTGAGGGTGTGTGTGAGAGTGTGTGACTGTGTGTGAGAGTACGTGAGTGTGCTTGAGTGTATGTGTGTGTGTGTGCGAGTGTTTGAGAGTGTGTGAGAGTGTGTGAGGGGGTGTGTGTGAGGGTGCGGATGTGTGTCTGTGAGAGTGTGCGAGTGTGTGTGAGGATGTGTGAGGGTATGTGAGAGTGTGTGTGAGTGTGTGTGAGAGTGTGTGTGGGAGTGTGAGTATGTGTGAGTGAGTGTGTGTGGGAGTGTGAGAGAGTGTGAGTATGTGTGAGTGAGAGTGTGTGTGAGAGTGTGTGAGGGTGTGTGTTTGAGAGTGTGTGTGTGAGGGTGTGTGTGTGTGAGAGTGTGTGAGTATGTGTGAGTGAGTGTGTGTGGGAGTGTGAGAGAGTGTGAGTATGTGTGAGTGAGGGTGTGTGTGTGAGTGTGTGTGAAGGTGAGTGTGTGTGTGTGAGGATGTGTGTGTGAGGGTGTGCGTGTGTGTGAGGGTGTGCGTGTGTGCGTGTGTGTGAGTGTGTGTGTGAGGGTGTGTGGGTGAGGGAGTGTGTGTGAGGGTGTGTGAGTGTGTGTGAGAGTGTGAGAGAGTGTGAGACTGTGAGAGTGTGTGTGTGAGGGTGTGAGTGTGAGAGTGTGTGAGTATGTGTGAGTGAGTATGTGTGTGTGAGAATGTGTGTGTGAGGGTGTGTGTGTGGGTGATGGAATGTGGTGAGGGAGTGTGGGTGAGGATGTGTGTGTGTGAGGGTGTTGTGTGAGGGTGTGTAAGATTGAGAGTGTGAGGGTGTGTGGGTGAGGGAGCGTGTGTGAGAGTTTGAGTAAGGGTGTGCGTGTGTGAGGGTGGGTGTGAGTGTATGTGAGAGTGTGTGGGTGAGGGTGTGTGTGTGAGAGTGTGTGGGTGAGGGTGTGTAAGATTGAGAGTGTGAGGGTGTGTGGGTGAGGGAGCGTGTGTGAGAGTTTGAGTGAGGATGTGTGTGTGAGAGTTTGAGTAAGGGTGTGCGTGTGTGAGGGTGCGTGTGATTGTGTGTGAGTGTGTGTGAGGGTGTGTGAGTGAGGGTGTGTGTGTGAGGATATGTGTGTGAGAGTGTGTGAGTGTGTGTGAGCGTGTGAGGGTGTGTGAGAGTGTGAGTGTGTGTGTGTGAGGGTGTGTGTGAGAGTGTGTGAGTGTGTGTGAGAGTGTGTGAGAGTGTGTGAGAGTGTTTCGGAGAGTTTGAGTGAGGGTGTGTGAGAGTGTGTGAGTGTGTCCGAGTGTGTGAGGGTGTATGTGTGAGAGTTTGTGTGTGAGAATGTGTGTGTGAGAGTGTGTGTGTGAGGGAGTGTGAGAGTGTGTGACTGTGAGGATGTGTGTTTGAGAGTGTGTGTGAGTGTGTGTGTGGGGGGTGTGTGTGTGAGGGTGTTGAGGGTGAGAGTGTGAGAGTGTGTGAGTGACAGTGTGTGTGTGAGGGTGTGTGAGGGAGTGTGAAATTGTGTGAGGGTGTGTGTGTGTGAGAGTGTGTGAGTAAGTGTGTGTGTGTGACTGTGATGGTGTGTGTGAGTGTGAGTGAGGGTGTGTGTGTGAGGGTGTTGTGTGAGGATGTGAGGAGGGTGTGTGAGGGTGTGTGTGAGGGTGTGAGAGAGTGTGTGAGTTTGTGAGTGTGTGAGGGTCTGTGTGTGAGTGTGTGTGTGGGTGAGGGAGTGTGGTGAGGGAGTGTGGGTGAGGATGTGTGTGTGAGGATGTGTGTGTGAGGGTGTGTGTGTGAGAGTTTGAGTAAGGGTGTGTGTGTGTGTGAGAGTGGGTGTGTGAGGTTGTGTGAGGTTGTGTGTGAGGGTGTGTGAGTGTGTGAGGGTGTGAGGGTGAGGGTGTGTCTGTGAGGGTGTGTGTGTGAGAGTGTGTGGGTGAGGGAGTGTGTGTGTGGGTGTGTCTGTGAGGGTGTGTATGTGGGTGTGTGTGTGTGAGAGTGTGTGGGTGAGGGAGTGTGTGAGAGTTTGTGAGTGTGTGTGAGAGTTTGAGTGAGGGTGCATGTGAGAGTGTGTGTGAGGGTGTGAGTGTGTTTGAGAGTGTGTGTGAGCATGTGTGTGAGTGTGTTTGAGAGTATGTGAGTGTGTTTGAGAGTGTGAGTGTGTGTGAGTTTGTGTGTGAGGGTGTGTGTGTGAGGTGTGTGAGGGTGTGTGAGAGTGTGTGAATGTGTGTGAGTGTGTGTGAGGGAGGGTGTGTGAGGGTGTGTGAGGGAGTGTGAAAGTGTGTGAGTGAGGGTGTGTGTGTGAGGGTGTGTGAGTGAGGGTGTGTGTGTGTGAGTGTGTGAGAGAGTGTGAGAGTGTGTGAGTGTGTGAGGGTGTGTTTGTGAGGGTGTGTGTGTGAGGGTGTGAAAGAGTGTGAGAGTGAGAGTGTATGAGTGTGTGTGAGAGAGTGTGTGAGTTTCTGAGTGTGTGAGGGTGTGTGAGAGTGTGAGAGTGTTTCGGAGAGTTTGAGTGAGGGTGTGTGTGTGAGAGTGTGTGAGGGTGTCGGAGAGTTTGAGTGAGGGTGTGTGTGTGAGGGTGTATGTGTGAGAGTTTGTGTGTGAGGGTGTGAGAGTGTGAAAGTGTGTGAGACTGTGAGAGTGTGTGTGTGTGAGGGTGTGTGAGGGTGTGTGGGTGAGGGTGTGTGGCTGTGGGAGTGTCTGTGAGGGTGTGTGTGTGAGGGTGTGTAAGAGTGAGAGTGAGGATGTGTGTGTGAGTGTTTGAGTAAGGTTGTGTGTGTGAGTGTGTGGATGTGTGTCTGTGAGAGTGTGCGAGTGTGTGTGAGGATGTGTGAGGGTGTGTGTATGTGAGAGTGTGTGTGAGAGGGTGTGAGTGTGGGTGAGGGTGTGTGAGAATGCGTGAGTGTGTGTGGGAGGGTGTGAGGGTGTGTGGGTGAGGGTGTGTCTGTGAGGGTGTGTGTGTGGGTGAGGGAGTGTCTGTGAGGGTGTGTGTGTGTGGGTGTCTGAGAGTGTGTAAGTGTGTGGGTGTGTGTGAGGGTGTGTGAGGGTGTGCGTGTTTGAGGATGTGAGAGTGGGATTGTATGAGTGTGTGTGAAAGGTGTGTGAGGATGTGTGTGTGAGGATGTGTGAGGGTGTGAGAGAGTGTGTGAGTTTCTGAGTGTGTGAGGGTGTGTGGGAGTTTGAGTGAGGGTGTGTGTGTGAGAGAGTGTATGTGTGAGAGGGTGTGTGTCTGTGAGAGTGTGCGAGTGTATGTGAGAGTGTGTGAGCATGTGAGGGTGTGTGTGAGGGTGACTGTGAGAGTGTTGCATGAGGGTGTGGCGTGAGAGTGTTTGAGAGTGTGTGTGTGAGGGTGTGTAAGAGTGAGAGTGAGGATGTGTGTGTGTGTGTTTGAGTAAGGTTGTGTGTGTGAGGATGTGTGAGGGTGTGTGTATGTGAGAGTGTGTGTGAGAGTGTGTGAGTGTGGGTGAGGGTGTGTGAGAATGCGTGAGTGTGTGTGAGAGTGTGTGAGGGTGTGTGGGTGAGGGTGTGTCTGTGAGGGTGTGTGTGTGTGTGAGGGTGAGGGTGTGTGTGTGTGTGACTGTGAGGATGTGTGTGTGAGGCGTGTGAGAGTGTGTGAATGTGTGTGAGTGTGTTTGAGTGTGTGTGAGTGTGCGTGAATGTGTGTGAGAGTGTGTGTGTGAGGGTGTGTGTGTGAGAGAGAGTTTGAGAGTGTGAGTGTGTGTGAGAGTGTGAGTGTGAGTGAGGGTGTGTGTGTGTGAGGGTGTGTGTGAGTGTGTGTGAGGGTGTGAGAGTGAGGGAGTGTGTGTGTGGGTGTGTCTGTGAGGGTGTGTGTGTGAGAGTGTGTGTGAGGGTGAGTGTGTGTGAGTGTGTGTGTGAGAGTGTGTGGGTGAGGGAGTGTGTGAGAGTATGTGAGTGTGTGTGAGAGTTTGAGTGAGGGTGCGTGTGAGAGTGTGAGGGTGTGTGTGTGAGGGTGTGTGAGAGTTTGAGTGAGGGTGTGTGTGTGAGGGTGTGTGTCTGTGTGTGAGAGTACGTGAGTGTGTTTGAGTGTATGTGTGTGTGAGAGAGAGTGTTTGAGAGTGTGTGAGATTGAGTGAGGGTGTGTGTGTGAGAGTGTGTGTGTGAGGGAGTGTCTGTGAGGGTGTGTGGGTGAGGGAGTGTGTGTGAGGGTGTGTGAGAGTTTGAGTGAGGGTGTGAGAGTGAGGGTGTATGAGTGTGTGTGAGGGTGTGAGGGTGTGTGGGTGAGGGTGTGTCTGTGAGGGTGTGTGTGTGATTGTGTGAGAGTGTGTGAGTGTGAGAGTGTGTGGGTGAGGGAGTGTGTGTGTGGGTGTGTCTGTGAGGGTGTGTGTGTGAGGGTGTGTGTGTGAGAGTGTGTTTGAGAGTATGTGAGTGTGTGTGAGGGTGTGTGTGTGTGTGTGTGAGGGTGTGTGTGTGAGTGTGTGTCTGTGTGTGAGAGTAAGTGAGTGTGTTTGAGTGTATGTGTGTGTGTGTGAGAGTGTGTGGGTGAGGGAGTGTCTGTGAGGGTGTGTGTGTGAGGGTGTGTGTGAGTGTGTAAGAGTGAGAGTGTGTGAGGGTGTGTGTGTGAGGTTGTGTGAGAGTTTGAGTGAGGATGTGTGTGTGAGTGCATGTGTGAGTGTGTGTGAGGGTGTGTGGGTGAGGGTGTGTGTGTGAGAATATGTGAGTGTGTGTGAGAGTGTGTGTGGGAGTGTGAGTGAGTGTCTGTGACTGTGAGAGTGTGTGTGGGAGTGTGAGTGAGTGTCTGTGTGACTGTGAGAGGGTGTGTGTGAGTGTATGTGAGATTGTGTGAGGGTGTGTGTGTGAGGGTGTGTGTGCGATAGTGTTTGAGAGTGTGTGAGAGTGTGTGAGTGTGTGTGTGTTTGATGGTGTGTGAGGATGTGTGTGAGGATGTGTGAGGGTGTGAGAGAGTGTGTGAGTTTCTGAGTGTGTGAGTGTGTCGGAGAGTTTGAGTGAGGGTGTGTGTGTGAGAGTGTATGTGTGAGAGTGTGTGAGAGGGTGTGTGTCTGTGAGAGTGTGCAAGTGTGTGTGAGCATGTGAGGGTGTGTGTGAGGGTGACTGTGAGAGTGTGTGAGATTGTGTGTGAGGGTGAGTGTGTGAGTTTGTGTGTGTGTGTGTGTGTGTGAGAGTGTGTGAGAATGTGTGAGTGTGTCTGTGAGGGTGTGTGTGTGAGAGAGTGTGTGAGGGTGTGTGTGTGAGGGTGTTGAGGGTGAGAGTGTGAGAGTGTGTGAGTGAGTAAGTGTGTGTGTGTGTGTGTGACTGTGAGGGTGTGTGAGTGAGGGTGTGTGTGTGAGGGTGTGTGTGAGTATGTGAGAGTGTGAGTGTTTGAGAGAGTGTGAGAGTGTGTGTGTGTGAGAGGGTGTGTGAAAGTGTGTGTGAAAGTGTGTGTGAGAGTGTGTGTGAGAGTGTGTGAGTGTGTGTGAGGGTGTGTCTGTGAGGATGTGTGAGAATGTGTGTTTGTGAGAGTTTGAGTGAGGGTGTGTGTGTGTGTGAGAGTGTGTGAGGGTGTGTGGGTGAGGATGTGTGTGAGGGTGTTGGTGTGAGTGTGTGTGTGTCTGTGTGAGGGTGTGTGTGTGAGAGTGTGTGAGGGTGTGTGTGAGTGTGTGTGAGCATGTGAGGGTGTGTGTGTGAGTGTGTGTGAGGGTGTGTGTGTTTGAGGGTGTGTGTGAGGGTGTGTGTGTTTGAGGGTGTGTGTGAGTGTGTGTGAGAGTGTGAAAGTGTGTGTGAGAGTTTGAGTGAGGGTGTGTGAGAGTGTGTGTGTCTGAGTGTGTGTGTGAGAGTGAGTGAGGGTGTGTGAGAGTTTGTGTGAGGGTGTGAGGGTGTGTGAGAGTGTGATGGTGTGTGTGAGGGTGGGTGGGTGAGAGTGTGTTGAGGGTGTGTGTGAGGGTGTATATGTGAAGGTGTGTGTGTGTGTGTGAGTTTGTGAGAGTGTGTGAGGGTGTATATGTGAAGGTGTGTGTGTGTGAGTTTGTGAGAGTGTGTGAGGGTGTATATGTGAAGGTGTGTGTGTGTGTGTGAGTTTGTGAGAGTGTGTGAGTGTGTGTAAGTGTGCGAGAGAGTGTGAGAGTGTGTGTGAGAGCGTGAGAGAGTGTGAGAGTGTGTGAGTATGTGTGAGTGAGTGTGTGAGTGTGTGTGTGTGAGGGTATGTGTGAGAGTGTGTGAGGGTGTGTGTGAGAGTGTGTGTGTGAGGGTGTTGAGGGTGAGGGTGTGTGGGTGAGGGAGTGTGGGTGAGGGAGTGTGAGTGAGGGGGTGTGTGTGTGAAAGTGTTTGAGAGTGTGTGTGATATTGTGTGATTTTGAGTGAGGGTGTGTGTGTGAGGGTGTGTGGGTGAGGGAGTGTGGGTGAGGGAGTGTGTGTGAGGGTGTGTGTGAGAGTGTTTGAGAGTGTGAGTGTGTGTGAGTATGTGTGAGTGTGTGTGAGTGTGTGTGAGGGTGTGTGAGGGTGTGTGTGTGAGTGTGTGTGAGGGTGTGTGTGTGAGGTGTGTGAGAGTGTGTGAATGTGTGTGAGTGTGTGTGAGAGTGTGTAAGTGTGTGAGAGTGAGAGTGTATGAGTGTGTGTGAGAGGGTGTGTGAAGGTGTTGTGTGAGTTTCTGAGTGTGTGAGGGTGTGTGAGAGTGTGAGAGTTTGAGGGAGGGTGTGTGGGTGAGGGTGTATGTGTGAATGTGTGTGAGAGTGTGTGTGAGGGTGTGTGAGAGGGTGTGAATGTGAGTGTGTGTGAGTGTGTGTGAGTGTGTGTGGGTGTGTGGGTGAGGGAGTGTGGGTGAGGGTGTGTGGGTGTGTGGGTGAGGGAGTGTGTGTGTGAGAGTGTTTGAGAGTGTGTGTGAGATTGTGTGATTTTGAGTGAGGGTGTGTGTGTGAGAGTGTGTGGGTGGGTGAGGGAGTGTGTGTGAGAGTGTTTGAGAGTGAGTGTGTGTGAGGGTGTGTGTGTGAGGGTGTGTGAGAGTGTGTGAGTGTGTCGGAGAGTTTGAGTGAGGGTGTGTGGGTGAGGGAGTGTGTGTGAGGGTGTTGTGTGAGGGTGTGTGTGTGAGAGTGTGTGAGTTTGAGTGAGGGTGTGTGAGTGTGTGAGTGTGTGAGAGTGTGTGAGTGAGGGTGTGTGTGAGTGTGTGAGGGTGTGTGAGGGTATGTGTGAGGGTGTATGTGTGAGGGTGTGTGAGTGTGTGTGATAAAGTGTGAGACTGTGTGTGTGTGAGTGTGTGAGGGAGTGTGTTTGAGAGTATGTGAGTGTGTGTGAGCGTGTGAGGGAGTGTGTTTGAGAGTATGTGAGGGTGTGTGAGAGTGTGAGTGTGTGTGTGTGTGAGGGTGTGTGTGAGAGTGTGTGAGTGTGTGTGAGAGTGTGTGAGAGAGTTTGAGTGAGGGTGTGTGTGTGAGGGTGTGTGTCTGTGTGTGAGAGTAAGTGAGTGTGTTTGAGTGTGTGTGTGTGAGAGTGAGAGTGTGTGAGTATGTGTGAGTGAGTGTGTGTGTGACTGTGAGAGGGTGTGTGAGTGTATTTGAGAGTGTGTAGAGTGTGTGAGGGTGTGTGTGTGTGAAGTTGTGTGTTTGAGGGTGTGTGTGTGTGAGAGTGTGTGGGTGAGGGAGTGTGTGAGTGTGTGTGTGAGGGTGTGTGTGAGAGTGTGTGAGTGTGTGTGAGGATGAGTGTGTGTGTGTGAGGATGTGTGTGTGAGGGTGTGTGTGGGTGTGTGTGAGGGTGGGTGTGTAAGTGTGTGAGAGTGAGAGTGTATGAGTGTGTGTGAGGATATGTGTGTGAGGATGTGTGAGGGTGTGTGAGAGTGTGAGAGTGTTTCGGAGAGTTTGAGTGAGGGTGTGTGAGAGTGTGTGAGTGTGTCCGAGAGTTTGAGTGAGGGTGTGTGTGTGAGGGTGTATGTGTGAGAGTTTGTGTGTGAGGGTGTGAGGGTGTGAGGGTGTGTGTGTGAGGGAGTGTGTGTGAGGGTGTGTGATGGTGTGTGTGTGAGTGTATGAGAGTGTGTGAGATTGTGTGTGAGGGTGAGTGAGAGTGTGTGAGTATGCCTGAGTGTGTGTGTGAGCGTGTGTGTGTGTGTGAGGGTGTTGAGGGTGAGAGTGTGAGAGTGAGTGAGTACGTGTGTGTGAGAATGTGTGTGTGAGGGTGTGTGAGGGAGTGTGAAAGTGTGTGAGAGTGTGTGACTGTGAGGGTGTGTGTGAGGATGTGTGTGTGAGAGAGTGTTTGAGAGTGTGAGTGTGTGTGAGTGTGTGTGTGAGGGTGTGTGGGTGATAGTTTTTGAGAGTGTATGTGTGTGTGGGGGGGTGTGTGTGTGAGGGTGTTGAGGGTGAGAGTGTGAGAGTGTGTGAGTGACAGTGTGTGTGTGAGGGTGTGTGAGGGAGTGTGAAAGTGTGTGAGGGTGTGTGTGTGAGAGTGTGTGAGTAAGTGTGTGTGTGTGACTGTGATGGTGTGTGTGAGTGTGAGTGAGGGTGTGTGTGTGAGGGTGTTGTGTGAGGATGTGAGGAGGGTGTGTGAGGGTGTGTGTGAGGGTGTGAGAGAGTGTTTGAGAGTGTGTGTGTGAGGGTGTGTGAGGGTGTGTGAGAGTTTGAGTGAGGATGTGTGTGTGAGGGTGTGTGTGTGAGAGTGGGTGTGTGAGGTTGTGTGAGGGTGTGTGTGTGTGAGGGTGTGTGAGTGTGTGAGGGTGAGGTTGTGTCTGTGAGGGAGTGTGTGTGTGGGTGTGTCTGTGAGGGTGTGTATGTGGGTGTGTGTGTGAGTGTGTGTGTGAGAGTGTGTGGGTGAGGGAGTGTGTGAGAGTTTGTGAGTGTGTGTGAGAGTTTGAGTGAGGGTGCATGTGAGAGTGTGTGTGAGGGTGTGAGTGTGTTTGAGAGTATGTGAGTGTGTGTGAGGGTGTGTGTGAGTGTGTGCGTGTGTGTGAGGGTGTGTGTGAGAGTGTGTGTGAGTGTGGGAGGGTGTGTGAGGGAGTGTGAAAGTGTGTGAGGGAGTGTGAGATTGTGTGAGAGTGTGTGACTGTGAGGGTGTGTGTGAGAGAGTGTTTGAGAGTGAGAGTGTGTGTGAGTGTCTGTCAGGGTGTGTGTGTGTGATAGTGTTTGAGAGTGTATGTGTGTGTGGGGGGGTGTTTGTGAGGGTGTGTGTGTGTGAGGGTGTTGAGGGTGAGAGTGTGTAAGTGTGTGAGTGACGGTGTGTGTATGAGGGAGTGTGAAAGTGTGTGAGGTTGTGTGTGTGAGGGTGTGAGTGTGTGTGAGTGTGTGAGACTGTGTGAGAGTGTGTGTGTGAGGGTGTGTGTGTGAGAGAGTGTGTGTACATGAGGGTGTTGTGTGAGGAGGGTGTGTGAGGGTGTGAGAAAGTGTGTGAGTTTGAGTGTGTGAGTGTGTGTGTGTGGGTGAGGGAGTGTGTCTGTGAGGATGTCTGTGAGGATGTGTGTGTGTGAGGGTGTCTGTGAGAGTGTTGCATGAGGGTGTGTGTGTGAGGGTGTTGTGTGAGAGTGTTTGAGAGTGTGTGTGTGAGGGTGTGTAAGAGTGAGAGTGAGGATGTGTGTGTGAGTGTGTGGATGTGTGAGGGTGTGTGTATGTGAGAGTGTGTGTGAGAGTGTGAGTGTGGGTGAGGGTGTGTGAGAATGCGTGAGTGTGTGTGAGAGTGTGTGTGGGAGTGTGTGAGGGTGTGTGGGTGAGGGTGTGTCTGTGAGGGTGTGTGTGTGGGTGAGGGAGTGTCTGTGAGGGTGTGTGTGTGAGGGTGTTGGGGGTGAGAGTGTGAGTATGTGTGAGTGAGTAAGTGTGTGTGTGTGAGGGTGAGGGTGTGTGTGTGTGTGTGAATGTGAGGGTGTGTGTGAGAGAGTGTGAGTGTGTGTGAGTTTGTGTGTGAGGATGTGTGTGTGAGGCGTGTGAGAGTGTGTGAATGTGTGTGAGAGTGTGTGTATGAGGGTGTGTGATGGTGTGTGAGGGCGTGTGTGTGAGAGAGAGTTTGAGAGTGTGAGTGTGTGTGAGAGTGTGAGTGTGAGTGAGGGTGTGTGTGTGTGAGGGTGTGTGAGTGTGTGTGAGAGAGTGTGTGAGTGTGTGTGAGTATGTGTGTGTGTGAGGGTGTGAGAGAGTGTGAGAGGGTGTGTGAAAGTGTGTGTGTGTGAGGGTGAAGTGAGAGTGTGTGTGGGAGGGTGTGTGTGTTTGAGGGTGTGTGTGTGAGGGTGTGTGAGAGTGAGGGTGTGTGTGTGAGAGTGAGAGTGTATGAGTGTGTGTGAGGGTGTGTGGGTGAAGGTGTGTGTGTGATTGTGTGTGAAAGTGTGTGAGTATGTGAGAATGTGTGAGTGTGTGGGCGTGTGAGGGTGTGTGAGTGTTTTTGAGAGTATGTGAGTGTGTGTGAGGGTGTGTGAGAGTGAGTGTGAGTGTGTGAGAGTGTGTGTGTGAGGGTGTGTGAGAGTGTGTGTGTGAGGGTGTGTGAGAGTTTGAGTGAGGGTGTGTGTGTGAGGGTGTGTGTCTGTGTGTGAGAGTACGTGAGTGTGTTTGAGTGTATGTGTGTGTGAGAGAGAGTGTTTGAGAGTGTCTGAGATTGAGTGAGGGTGTGTGTGTGAGAGTGTGTGTGTGAGAGTGTGTGTGTGAGGGAGTGTCTGTGAGGGTGTGTGGGTGAGGGAGTGTGTGTGAGGGTGTGTGAGAGTTTGAGTGAGGATGTGTGTGTGAGGGTGTGTGTGTGAGAGTTTGAATAAGGGTGTGTGTGTGAGTGTGTGGATGTGTGTCTGTGAGAGTGTGTGAGGGGGTGTGTGTGAGTGTGTGTGGGTGAGAGAGTGTGTGTGAGGGTGTGTGAGAGTTTGAGTGAGGATGTGTGTGTGAGGGTGTGTGTGAGTGTGTGTGAGGGTGTGAGAGTGAGGGTGTATGAGTGTGTGTGAGGGTGTGAGGGTGTGTGATTGTGTGAGAGTGTGTGAGTGTGAGAGTGTGTGTGTGAGGGTGAGTGTGTGTGAGTGTGTGTGTGAGAGTGTGTGGGTGAGTGTGTGTGTGTGAGGGTGTGTGTGAGTGTGTGTGTGTGAGGGTGTGTGTGAGTGTGTGAGTTTTTGAGAGTGTATGTGTGTGTGGGGGGGTGTGTGTGTGAGGGTGTTGAGGGTGAGAGTGTGAGAGTGTGTGAGTGACAGTGTGTGTGTGAGGGTGTGTGAGGGAGTGTGAAAGTGTGTGAGGGTGTGTGTGTGAGAGTGTGTGAGTAAGTGTGTGTGTGTGACTGTGATGGTGTGTGTGAGTGTGAGTGAGGGTGTGTGTGTGAGGGTGTTGTGTGAGGATGTGAGGAGGGTGTGTGAGGGTGTGTGTGAGGGTGTGAGAGAGTGTTTGAGAGTGTGTGTGTGAGGGTGTGTGAGGGTGTGTGAGAGTTTGAGTGAGGATGTGTGTGTGAGGGTGTGTGTGTGAGAGTGGGTGTGTGAGGTTGTGTGAGGGTGTGTGTGTGTGAGGGTGTGTGAGTGTGTGAGGGTGAGGTTGTGTCTGTGAGGGAGTGTGTGTGTGGGTGTGTCTGTGAGGGTGTGTATGTGGGTGTGTGTGTGAGTGTGTGTGTGAGAGTGTGTGGGTGAGGGAGTGTGTGAGAGTTTGTGAGTGTGTGTGAGAGTTTGAGTGAGGGTGCATGTGAGAGTGTGTGTGAGGGTGTGAGTGTGTTTGAGAGTATGTGAGTGTGTGTGAGGGTGTGTGTGAGTGTGTGCGTGTGTGTGAGGGTGTGTGTGAGAGTGTGTGTGAGTGTGGGAGGGTGTGTGAGGGAGTGTGAAAGTGTGTGAGGGAGTGTGAGATTGTGTGAGAGTGTGTGACTGTGAGGGTGTGTGTGAGAGAGTGTTTGAGAGTGAGAGTGTGTGTGAGTGTCTGTCAGGGTGTGTGTGTGTGATAGTGTTTGAGAGTGTATGTGTGTGTGGGGGGGTGTTTGTGAGGGTGTGTGTGTGTGAGGGTGTTGAGGGTGAGAGTGTGTAAGTGTGTGAGTGACGGTGTGTGTATGAGGGAGTGTGAAAGTGTGTGAGGTTGTGTGTGTGAGGGTGTGAGTGTGTGTGAGGGTGTGTGTGAGTGTGTGAGTTTTTGAGAGTGTATGTGTGTGTGGGGGGGTGTGTGTGTGAGGGTGTTGAGGGTGAGAGTGTGAGAGTGTGTGAGTGACAGTGTGTGTGTGAGGGTGTGTGAGGGAGTGTGAAAGTGTGTGAGGGTGTGTGTGTGAGAGTGTGTGAGTAAGTGTGTGTGTGTGACTGTGATGGTGTGTGTGAGGGTGTGTGTGTGTGAGGTTGTGTGAGAGTTTGAGTGAGGATGTGTGTGTGAGTGCATGTGTGAGTGTGTGTGAGGGTGTGTGGGTGAGGGTGTGTGTGTGAGAATATGTGAGTGTGTGTGAGTGTGTGTGTGGGAGTGTGAGTGAGTGTCTGTGTGACTGTGAGAGTGTGTGTGGGAGTGTGAGTGAGTGTCTGTGTGACTGTGAGAGGGTGTGTGTGAGTGTATGTGAGAGTGTGTGAGGGGGTGTGTGTGAGTGTGTGTGTGAGTGTGTGAGTGTGTGAGGGTGTGTGTGAGAGTGTGTTTGAGAGTATGTGAGTGTGTGTGAGGGTGTGTGTGTGTGTGTGTGAGTGTGTGTCTGTGTGTGAGAGTAAGTGAGTGTGTTTGAGTGTATGTGTGTGTGTGTGAGAGTGTGTGGGTGAGGGAGTGTCTGTGAGGGTGTGTGTGTGAGGGTGTGTGAGAGTTTGTGTGAGGGTGTGTGTGAGGGTGTGTGTGAGTGTGTAAGAGTGAGAGTGTGTGAGAGTTTGAGTGAGGATGTGTGTGTGAGTGCATGTGTGAGTGTGTGTGAGGGTGTGTGGGTGAGGGTGTATGTGTGAGAATATGTGAGTGTGTGTGAGAGGGTGTGTGGGACTGTGAGTGAGTGTCTGTGTGACTGTGAGAGGGTGTGTGTGAGTGTATGTGAGAGTGTGTGAGGGTGTGTGGGTGAGGGTGTGTGTGTGAGGGTGTGTGGGTGAGGGTGTGTGTGTGAGGGTGTGTGTGCGATAGTGTTTGAGAGTGTGTGAGAGTGTGTGCGTGTGTGTGAGCGTGAGGGTGTGTGTGAGTGTGTGTGAGGGTGTGTGTGAGGGTGTGTGAGGGTGAGTATGTGTGTGTGAGGGTGTGTGAGGGTGTGTGTGTGAGGGTGTTGTGTGAGGGTGTCTGTGAGGGTGTGTGAGAGTGTGTGAGAGTGTGAGAGTTTGAGTGAGGGTGTGTGTGTGAGTGTGTGTGTGTCTGTGAGTGTGGGAGTGTGTGTGTGAGAGTGTGTGAGTGTGTGTGAGCGTGTGTGAGGGTGTGTGTGAGTGTGTGTGAGGGTGTGTGTGTGTGAGGGTGTGTGTGTTTGAGGGTGTGTGTTTGAGGGTGTGTGAGGATGTGTGTGAGGATGTGTGAAGGTGTGAGAGAGTGTGTGAGTTTCTGAGTGTGTGAGGGTGTGTGAGAGTTTGAGTGAGAGTGTGTGAGATTGTGTGTGAGGGTGAGTGTGTGAGTTTGTGTGTGTGTGTGTGTGTGAGAGTGTGTGAGAATGTGTGAGTGTGTCTGTGAGGGTGTGTGTGTGAGAGAGTGTGTGAGGGTGTGTGTGTGAGGGTGTTGAGGGTGAGAGTGTGAGAGTGTGTGAGTATGTGTGAGTGAGTAAGTGTGTGTGTGTGTGTGTGACTGTGAGGGTGTGTGAGTGAGGGTGTGTGTGTGAGGTTGTGTGAGAGTGTGTGGTTGAGGGTGTGTGGGTGAGGGAGTGTGTGTGTGTGAGAGTGTGTGCGAGAGTTGAAGTGTGTGTGAGTGTGTGAGAGTGTGTGAGTGAGGGTGTGTGTGAGTGTGTAAGGGTGTGTGGGTGAGGGTGTGTGAGGGTATGTGTGAGGGTGTATGTGTGAGGGTGTGCGTGTGAGGGTGTGTGAGAGTGTGTGAGTGTGTGTGATAAAGTGTGAGACTGTGTGTGTGAGTGTGTGTGTGTCTGTGAGTGTGAGGGTGTGTGTGTGTGAGTGTGTGAGGGAGTGTGTTTGAGAGTATGTGAGTGTGTGTGAGCGTGTGAGGGAGTGTGTTTGAGAGTATTTGAGGGTGTGTGAGAGTGTGAGTGTGTGTGTGTGAGGGTGTGTGTGAGAGTGTGTGAGTGTGTGTGAGAGTGTGTGAGAGAGTTTGAGTGAGGGTGTGTGTGTGAGGGTGTGTGTCTGTGTGTGAGAGTAAGTGAGTGTGTTTGAGTGTGTGTGTGTGAGAGTGAGAGTGTGTGAGAGTGTGTGAGGGGGTGTGTGTGAGGGTGTGTGGGTGAGGGAGTGTGTGTGAGGGTGTGTGAGAGTTTGAGTGAGGATGTGTGTGTGAGGGTGCGGATGTGTGTCTGTGAGGGTGTGTGTGTGTGTGAGAATGTGTGAGTGTGTGTGAGAGTGTGTGTGGGAGTGTGAGAGAGTGTGAGTATGTGTGAATGAGTGTGTGTGTGACTGTGAGAGGGTGTAGAGTGTGTGAGGGTGTGTGTGTGTGAAGTTGTGTGTTTGAGGGTGTGTGTGTGTGAGAGTGTGTGGGTGAGGGAGTGTGTGAGTGTGTGTGTGAGGGTGTGTGTGAGAGTGTGTGAGTGTGTGTGAGGGTGAGTGTGTGTGTGTGAGGATGTGTTTGTGAGGGTGTGTGTGGGTGTGTGTGAGGGTGGGTGTGTGTGTGAGAGTGTGTAAGTGTGTGAGAGTGAGAGTGTATGAGTGTGTGTGAGGATATGTGTGTGAGGATGTGTGAGGGTGTGTGAGAGTGTGAGAGTGTTTCGGAGAGTTTGAGTGAGGGTGTGTGAGAGTGTGTGAGTGTGTCCGAGAGTTTGAGTGAGGGTGTGTGTGTGAGGGTGTATGTGTGAGAGTTTGTGTGTGAGGGTGTGAGGGTGTGAGGGTGTGTGTGTGAGGGAGTGTGTGTGAGGGTGTGTGAGTGTGTGATGGTGTGTGTGTGAGTGTATGAGAGTGTGTGAGATTGTGTGTGAGGGTGAGTGAGAGTGTGTGAGTATGCCTGAGTGTGTGTGTGAGCGTGTGTGTGTGTGTGTGAGGGTGTTGAGTGTGAGAGTGTGAGAGTGAGTGAGTACGTGTGTGTGAGAATGTGTGTGTGAGAGTGTGTGTGTGAGGGTGTGTGAGGGAGTGTGAAAGTGTGTGAGAGTGTGTGACTGTGAGGGTGTGTGTGAGAGAGTGTTTGAGAGTGTGAGTGTGTGTGAGAGTGTGTGTGATTGTGTGTGAGAGTGTGTGTGAGTGTGTGTGTGAGGGTGTGTGGGTGATAGTGTTTGAGAGTGTATGTGTGTGTGGGGGGGTGTGTGTGTGAGGGTGTTGAGGGTGAGAGTGTGAGAGTGTGTGAGTGACAGTGTGTGTGTGAGGGTGTGTGAGGGAGTGTGAAAGTGTGTGAGGGTGTGTGTGTGAGAGTGTGTGAGTAAGTGTGTGTGTGTGACTGTGATGGTGTGTGTGAGTGTGAGTGAGGGTGTGTGTGTGAGGGTGTTGTGTGAGGATGTGAGGAGGGTGTGTGAGGGTGTGTGTGAGGGTGTGAGAGAGTGTTTGAGAGTGTGTGTGTGAGGGTGTGTGAGAGTTTGAGTGAGGATGTGTGTGTGAGGGTGTGTGTGTGAGGGTGTGTATGTGGGTGTGTGTGTGAGTGTGTGTGTGTGAGGGTGTGTGAGTGTGTGAGGGTGTGGGTGAGGGACTGTGTGAGAGTTTGTGAGTGTGTGTGAGAGTTTGAGTGAGGGTGCATGTGAGAGTGTGCGTGAGGGTGTGAGTGTGTTTGAGAGTATGTGAGTGTGTGTGAGGGTGTGTGTGAGTGTGTGCGTGTGTGTGAGGGTGTGTGTGAGAGTGTGTGTGAGTGTGGGAGGGTGTGAGTGAGAGTGTGTGTCTGTGTGTGAGAGTACGTGAGTGTGTTTGAGTGTATGTGCGTGTGTGTGAGAGTGTTTGAGAATGTGTGAGATTGAGTGGGGGTGTGTGTCTGTGAGGGTGTGAGGGTGTGTGTGTGTGACTGTGAGGGTGTGTGTGAGGATGTGTGTGTGAGAGAGTGTTTGAGAGTGTGAGTCTGTGTGAGTTTGTGTGTGAGGGTGTGTGTGTGAGGTGTGTGAGGGTGTGTGAGAGTGTGTGAATGTGTGTGAGTGTGTGTGAGGGAGGGTGTGTGAGGGTGTGTGAGGGAGTGTGAAAGTGTGTGAGTGAGGGTGTGTGTGTGAGGGTGTGTGAGTGTGTGAGTGTGTGAGGGTGTGTGTGTGAGGTTGTGTGTGTGAGGGTGTGTGTGTGAGGGTGTGTGAGTGTGTGAGAGAGTGTGAGAGTGTGTGAGTGTGTGAGGGTGTGTTTGTGAGGTTGTGTGTGTGTGTGAGGGTGTGTGTGTGAGGGTGTGAAAGAGTGTGAGAGTGAGAGTGTATGAGTGTGTGAGGGTGTGTGTGAGGGTGACTGTGAGAGTGTGTGAGATTGTGTGTGAGGGTGAGTGTGTGAGTTTGTGTGTGTGTGTGTGTGTGTGTGTGTGAGTGTGTGAGAATGTGTGAGTGTGTCTGTGAGGGTGTGTGTGTGTGTGAGTGTGTGAGGGTGTGTGTGTGAGGGTGTTGAGGGTGAGAGTGTGAGAGTGTGTGAGTATGTGTGAGTGAGTAAGTGTGTGTGTGTGTGTGACTGTGAGGGTGTGTGAGTGAGGGTGTGTGTGTGAGGGTGTGTGTGAGTATGTGAGAGTGTGAGTGTGTGAGAATGTGTGTGAGATTGTGTGTGTGTGAGGGTGTGTGAGTGTGTTTGAGAGAGTGTGAGAGTGTGTGTGTGTGTGAGGGTGTGAGAGGGTGTGTGTGTGAGGGTGTGAGAGGGTGTGTCAAAGTGTGTGTGAAAGTGAAAGTGTGTGGATGTGCGTTTGTGAGAGTGTGCGAGTGTGTGAGGATGTGTGAGGGTGTGTGTGAGTGTATGTGAGAGTGTGTGTGAGAGTGTGTGTGAGAGTGTGTGAGTGTGTGTGAGGGTGTGTCTGTGAGGATGTGTGAGAATGTTTGAGAGTGTGTGATAATGTGTGAGTGTGTGTGGGAGTGTGAGTGTGTGTGGGAGTGTGAGTGTGTGTGAGAGTGTATGTGGGAGTGTGAGAGAGTGTGAGTATGTGTGAGTGAGTGTGTGGGTGAAGGTGTGTCTGTGAGGGTGTGTGTGTGGGTGAGGGAGTGTCTGTGAGGGTGTGTGTGTGTGAGGGTGTGTGTGTGATAGTGTTTGAGAGTGTGTGGGTGTGTGCGAGAGTGTGTGAGGGTGTGTGAGAGTGTGTGAGTGTTTGTGAGAGTGTGTGTGTGAGGGTGTGTGAGTGTTTGTGAGAGTGTGTGTGTGAGGGTGTGTGAGTGAGGGTGTGAGAGTGTGTGGGTGAGGGATTGTGTGAGGGTGTGTGTGTGAGAGTTTGAGTGAGGGTGTGTGTGTGTGAGAGAGTGTGTGAGGGTGTCTGAGAGTGTGTGTGTAAGAGTGAGAGTGTGTGAGGGTGTGTAGGTGAGGATGTGTGTGAGGGTGTTGGTGTGAGTGTGTGTGTGTCTGTGTGAGGGTGTGTGTGTGAGAGTGTGTGAGGGTGTGTGTGAGTGTGTTTGAGAGTGTGTGAGTGTGTGTGAGCATGTGAGGGTGTGTGTGAGGGTTTGTGTGTGTGAGGGTGTGTGTGTGAGGGTGTGTGTGTGAGTGTGTGTGAGGGTGTGTGTGTTTGAGGGTGTGTGTGAGGGTGTGTGTGTTTGAGGGTGTGTGTGAGTGTGTGTGAGAGTGTGAAAGTTTGTGAGAGTGAGAGTGTATGAGTGTGTGTGAGGGGGTGTGTGAAGGTGTTGTGTGAGGATGTGTGAGGGTGTGTGTGTGAGAGGGTGTGAGGGTGTGTGAGTGTGTGTGAGTGTGAGTGTGTGTGAGAGTGTGTGAGTGTGTGTGAGTGTGAGGGTGTGTGGGTGAGGGAGTGTGTGTGAGGGTGTGTGTGAGAGTGTGTGAGTGTGTGTGAGAGTGTGTGAGAGTGTGTGAGTGTGTGTGAGAGTTTGAGTGAGGGTGTGTGAGAGTGTGTGTGTGTGAGTGTGTGTGTGAGAGTGAGTGAGGGTGTGTGAGAGTTTGTGTGAGGGTGTGAGGGTGTGTGAGAATGTGTGATGGTGTGTGTGAGGGTGGGTGGGTGAGAGAGTGTGTGTTGAGGGTGTGTGTGAGGGTGTATATGTGAAGGTGTGTGTGTGTGTGAGGGTGTGTGTGTGAGTTTGTGAGAGTGTGTGAGTGTGTGTAAGTGTGCGAGAGAGTGTGTGAGTGTGTGTAAGTGTGCGAGAGAGTGTGAGAGTGTGTGTGAGAGCGTGAGAGA
Source organism: Stegodyphus dumicola (assembly GCF_044657685.1). NCBI lineage: Eukaryota > Metazoa > Arthropoda > Arachnida > Araneae > Eresidae > Stegodyphus > Stegodyphus dumicola. The sequence continues at coordinate 90,158 of NC_140780.1, read as the reverse complement.
GTGTGAGAGTGTGTGAGTATGTGTGAGTGAGTGTGAGGGTGTGTGTGAGAGTGTGTGTGTGAGGGTGTTGAGGGTGAGAGTGTGATTGTGTGTGAGAGTGTGTGAGTTTGAGTGAGGGTGTGTGTGTGTGAGGTTGTGTGAGAGTGTGTGGGTGAGGGTGTGTGGGTGAGGGAGTGTGGGTGAGGGAGTGTGGGTGAGGGGGTGTGTGTGTGAAAGTGTTTGAGAGTTTGTGTGATATTGTGTGATTTTGAGTGAGGGTGTGTGTGTGAGGGTGTGTGGGTGAGGGAGTGTGGGTGAGGGAGTGTGTGTGAGGGTGTGTGTGAGAGTGTTTGAGAGTGAGAGTGTGTGTGAGTATGTGTGAGTATGTGTGAGTGTGTGTGAGGGTGTGTGTGTGAGGTGTGTGAGGGTGTGTGTGAGGTGTGTGAGGGTGTGTGAGGGTGTGTGAGAGTGTGTGAATGTGTGTGAGTGTGTGTGAGTGTGTGTGAGAGTGTGTAAGTGTGTGAGAGTGAGAGTGTATGAGTGTGTGTGAGAGGGTGTGTGAAGGTGTTGTGTGAGGATGTGTGTGTGAGGATGTGTGAGGGTGTGAGAGAGTGTGTGAGTTTCTGAGTGTGTGAGGGTGTGTGAGAGTGTGAGAGTTTGAGTGAGGGTGTGTGTGTGAGGGTGTGTGAGAGTGTGTGAGTGTGTCAGAGAGTTTGAGTGAGGGTGTGTGGGTGAGGGTGTATGTGTGAATGTGTGTGAGAGTGTGTGTGAGGGTGTGTGAGAGGGTGTGAATGTAAGGGTGTGTGAGTGTGTGTGAGAGTGTGTGAGTGTGTGTGGGTGTGTGGGTGAGGGAGTGTGGGTGAGGGTGTGTGGGTGTGTGGGTGAGGGAGTGTGTGTGAGGGGGTGTGTGTGTGAGAGTGTTTGAGAGTGTGTGTGAGATTGTGTGATTTTGAGTGAGGGTGTGTGTGTGAGAGTGTGTGGGTGGGTGAGGGAGTGTGGGTGAGGGAGTGTGTGTGAGAGTGTTTGAGAGTGTGAGTGTGTGTGAGGGTGTGTGAAGGTGTGTAAGGATGTGTGTGTGAGGATGTGTGAGGGTGTGAGAGAGTGTGTGAGTTTCTGAGTGTGTGAGGGTGTGTGAGAGTGTGAGAGTTTGTGTGAGGGTGTGTGTGTGAGGGTGTGTGTGTGAGGGTGCGTGAGAGTGTGTGAGTGTGTCGGAGAGTTTGAGTGAGGGTGTGTGGGTGAGGGAGTGTGTGTGAGGGTGTTGTGTGAGGGTGTGTGTGTGAGAGTGTGTGAGTTTGAGTGAGGGTGTGTGTGTGTGAGGTTGTGTGAGAGTGTGTGGGTGAGGGTGTGTGGGTGAGGGAGTGTGTGTGTGTGAGAGTGTGTGCGAGAGTTGAAATGTGTGTGAGTGTGTGAGTGTGTGTGCGAGAGTTGAAGTGTGTGTGAGTGTGTGAGTGTGTGAGAGTGTGTGAGTGAGGGTGTGTGTGAGTGTGTAAGGGTGTGTGGGTGAGGGTGTGTGAGGGTATGTGTGAGGGTGTTGTGTGAGGGTGCGTGTGAGTGTGTGTGAGAGTGTGTGTGAGAGGGTGTGAGGGTGTGTGTGAGAGTGTGTGTGAGAGGGTGTGAGGGTGTGTGTGAGAGGTTGTGAGTGTGAGGGTGTGTGAGTGTGTGTGAGAGTGTGAGTTTGTGTGAGTGTGTGAGTGAGGGTGTGTGGGTGAGGGAGTGTGGGTGAGGGAGTGTGGGTGAGAGAGTGTGGGTGAGGGAGTGTGTCTGAGGGGGTGTGTGTGTGAGGGTGTGTGTGTGAGTTGTGAGTGTGTGTGTGTGTGTGTGTGAGTGAGTGATTTTGAGTGAGGGTGTGTGAGTGAGGGTGTGTGGGTGAGGGTGTGTGGGTGAGGGAGTGTGGGTGAGGGAGTGTGTGTGAGGGTGTGTGTGAGAGTGTTTGAGAGTGTGTGAGTGTCTGTGAGTGTGTGTGAGTGTGTGTGAGAGTGTGTGAGTGTATCTGAGAGTTTGAGTGAGGGTGTGTGAGAGTGTGTGTGTGACTGTGTGTGTGAGAGAGTGTGTGATGGTGTGTGTGAGGGTGGGTGGGTGAGAGTGTGTGAGAAAGTGTGATAGTGTGTGTGTGAGTGTGTGTGTGGGGGGGGTGTGAGTGGGGGTGTATGAGTGTGTGAGAGTTTGAGTCAGGGGGTGTGTTTGAGGGTGTGTGAGTGTGTGTGAGAGTGTGTGTGAGAGGGTGTGAGGGTGTGTGAGAGGTTGTGTGTGTGAGGGTGTGTGAGTGTGTGTGAGAGTTTGTGAGTGTGTGAGTGTGTGAGTGAGGGTGTGTGTGTGAGGGTGTGTGGTTGAGGGAGTGTGGGTGCGGGTGTGTGTGTGCGGGTGTGTGTGTGAGGGTGTCTGAGAGTTTGTGAGTGTGAGTGAGTGTGTGTGAGAGTGTGTGATTTTGAGTGAGGGTGTGTGTGTGAGGGTGTGTGTGAGAGTGTTTGAGAGTGTGTGAGTGTGTGAGAGTGAGTGAGGGTGTGTGAGAGTTTGTGTGAGGGTGTGAGGGTGTGTGAGAGTGTGTGTGTGTTAGTGTGTGTGTGAGAGTGTGTGATGGTGTGTGTGAGGGTGGGTGGGTGAGAGAGTGTGTGTGTGAGGGTGTATGTGTGAGGGTGTGTGAGTGTGTGTGAGTGTGTGTGTGAGTTTGTGAGAGTGTGTGAGTTTGTGAGAGTGTGTGAGTGTGCGAGAGAGTGTGAGAGTGTGTGAGATTGTGTGTGTGTGAGGGTGTGTGTGTGAGAATGTGTGAGAGTGTGTGAGAGTTTGAGTGAGGGTGTGTGTGTGGGTGTGTGAGAATGAGAGTGTGAGAATGTGAGAGAGTGTGAGAGTGTGTGAGTATGTGTGAGTATGTGTGAGAGAGTGTGAGATTGTGTGTGAGGGTGAGTGAGAGTGTGTGAGTATGCCTGAGTGTGTGTGTGAGCGTGTGTGTGTGTGTGTGAGGGTGTTGAGGGTGAGAGTGTGAGAGTGAGTGAGTACGTGTGTGTGAGAATGTGTGTGTGAGAGTGTGTGTGTGAGGGTGTGTGAGGGAGTGTGAAAGTGTGTGAGAGTGTGTGACTGTGAGGGTGTGTGTGAGAGAGTGTTTGAGAGTGTGAGTGTGTGTGAGAGTGTGTGTGAGTGTGTGTGAGAGTGTGTGTGAGTGTGTGTGTGAGGGTGTGTGGGTGATAGTGTTTGAGAGTGTATGTGTGTGTGGGGGGGTGTGTGTTAGGGTGTTGAGGGTGAGAGTGTGAGAGTGTGTGAGTGACAGTGTGTGTGTGAGGGTGTGTGAGGGAGTGTGAAAGTGTGTGAGGGTGTGTGTGTGAGAGTGTGTGAGTAAGTGTGTGTGTGTGACTGTGATGGTGTGTGTGAGTGTGAGTGAGGGTGTGTGTGTGAGGGTGTTGTGTGAGGATGTGAGGAGGGTGTGTGAGGGTGTGTGTGAGGGTGTGAGAGAGTGTTTGAGAGTGTGTGTGTGAGGGTGTGTGAGAGTTTGAGTGAGGATGTGTGTGTGAGGGTGTGTGTGTGAGGGTGTGTATGTGGGTGTGTGTGTGAGTGTGTGTGTGTGAGGGTGTGTGAGTGTGTGAGGGTGTGGGTGAGGGAGTGTGTGAGAGTTTGTGAGTGTGTGTGAGAGTTTGAGTGAGGGTGCATGTGAGAGTGTGCGTGAGGGTGTGAGTGTGTTTGAGAGTATGTGAGTGTGTGTGAGGGTGTGTGTGAGTGTGTGCGTGTGTGTGAGGGTGTGTGTGAGAGTGTGTGTGAGTGTGGGAGGGTGTGAGTGAGAGTGTGTGTCTGTGTGTGAGAGTACGTGAGTGTGTTTGAGTGTATGTGCGTGTGTGTGAGAGTGTTTGAGAATGTGTGAGATTGAGTGGGGGTGTGTGTCTGTGAGGGTGTGAGGGTGTGTGTGTGACTGTGAGGGTGTGTGTGAGGATGTGTGTGTGAGAGAGTGTTTGAGAGTGTGAGTCTGTGTGAGTTTGTGTGTGAGGGTGTGTGTGTGAGGTGTGTGAGGGTGTGTGAGAGTGTGTGAATGTGTGTGAGTGTGTGTGAGGGAGGGTGTGTGAGGGTGTGTGAGGGAGTGTGAAAGTGTGTGAGTGAGGGTGTGTGTGTGAGGGTGTGTGAGTGTGTGAGTGTGTGAGGGTGTGTGTGTGAGGTTGTGTGTGTGAGGGTGTGTGTGTGAGGGTGTGTGAGTGTGTGAGAGAGTGTGAGAGTGTGTGAGTGTGTGAGGGTGTGTTTGTGAGGTTGTGTGTGTGTGAGGGTGTGTGTGTGAGGGTGTGAAAGAGTGTGAGAGTGAGAGTGTATGAGTGTGTGAGGGTGTGTGTGAGGGTGACTGTGAGAGTCTGTGAGATTGTGTGTGAGGGTGAGTGTGTGAGTTTGTGTGTGTGTGTGTGTGTGTGTGTGAGTGTGTGAGAATGTGTGAGTGTGTCTGTGAGGGTGTGTGTGTGTGTGAGTGTGTGAGGGTGTGTGTGTGAGGGTGTTGAGGGTGAGAGTGTGAGAGTGTGTGAGTATGTGTGAGTGAGTAAGTGTGTGTGTGTGTGTGTGACTGTGAGGGTGTGTGAGTGAGGGTGTGTGTGTGAGGGTGTGTGTGAGTATGTGAGAGTGTGAGTGTGTGAGAATGTGTGTGAGATTGTGTGTGTGTGAGGGTGTGTGAGTGTGTTTGAGAGAGTGTGAGAGTGTGTGTGTGTGTGAGGGTGTGAGAGGGTGTGTGTGTGAGGGTGTGAGAGGGTGTGTGAAAGTGAAAGTGTGTGGATGTGCGTTTGTGAGAGTGTGCGAGTGTGTGAGGATGTGTGAGGGTGTGTGTGAGTGTATGTGAGAGTGTGTGTGAGAGTGTGTGTGAGAGTGTGTGAGTGTGTGTGAGGGTGTGTCTGTGAGGATGTGTGAGAATGTTTGAGAGTGTGTGATAATGTGTGAGTGTGTGTGGGAGTGTGAGTGTGTGTGGGAGTGTGAGTGTGTGTGAGAGTGTATGTGGGAGTGTGAGAGAGTGTGAGTATGTGTGAGTGAGTGTGTGGGTGAAGGTGTGTCTGTGAGGGTGTGTGTGTGGGTGAGGGAGTGTCTGTGAGGGTGTGTGTGTGTGAGGGTGTGTGTGTGATAGTGTTTGAGAGTGTGTGGGTGTGTGCGAGAGTGTGTGAGGGTGTGTGAGAGTGTGTGAGTGTTTGTGAGAGTGTGTGTGTGAGGGTGTGTGAGTGAGGGTGTGAGAGTGTGTGGGTGAGGGATTGTGTGAGGGTGTGTGTGTGAGAGTTTGAGTGAGGGTGTGTGTGTGTGAGAGAGTGTGTGAGGGTGTCTGAGAGTGTGTGTGTAAGAGTGAGAGTGTGTGAGGGTGTGTAGGTGAGGATGTGTGTGAGGGTGTTGGTGTGAGTGTGTGTGTGTCTGTGTGAGGGTGTGTGTGTGAGAGTGTGTGAGGGTGTGTGTGAGTGTGTTTGAGAGTGTGTGAGGGTGTGTGTGTGAGTGTGTGTGAGGGTGTGTGTGTTTGAGGGTGTGTGTGAGGGTGTGTGTGTTTGAGGGTGTGTGTGAGTGTGTGTGAGAGTGTGAAAGTTTGTGAGAGTGAGAGTGTATGAGTGTGTGTGAAGGTGTTGTGTGAGGATGTGTGAGGGTGTGTGTGTGAGAGGGTGTGAGGGTGTGTGAGTGTGTGTGAGTGTGAGTGTGTGTGAGAGTGTGTGAGTGTGTGTGAGTGTGAGGGTGTGTGGGTGAGGGAGTGTGTGTGAGGGTGTGTGTGAGAGTGTGTGAGTGTGTGTGAGAGTGTGTGAGTGTGTGTGAGAGTTTGAGTGAGGGTGTGTGAGAGTGTGTGTGTGTGAGTGTGTGTGTGAGAGTGAGTGAGGGTGTGTGAGAGTTTGTGTGAGGGTGTGAGGGTGTGTGAGAATGTGTGATGGTGTGTGTGAGGGTGGGTGGGTGAGAGAGTGTGTGTTGAGGGTGTGTGTGAGGGTGTATATGTGAAGGTGTGTGTGTGTGTGAGGGTGTGTGTGTGAGTTTGTGAGAGTGTGTGAGTGTGTGTAAGTGTGCGAGAGAGTGTGAGAGTGTGTGTGAGAGCGTGAGAGAGTGTGAGAGTGTGTGAGTATGTGTGAGTGAGTGTGTGAGTGTGTGTGTGTGAGGGTGTGTGTGTGAGGGTGTGTGTGAGAGTGTGTGTGTGAGGGTGTTGAGGGTGAGAGTGTGATTGTGTGTTAGAGTGTGTGAGTTTGAGTGAGGGTGTGTGTGTGTGAGGTTGTGTGAGAGTGTGTGGGTGAGGGTGTGTGGGTGAGGGAGTGTGGGTGAGGGAGTGTGGGTGAGGGTGTGTGTGTGTGAAAGTGTTTGAGAGTTTGTGTGATATTGTGTGATTTTGAGTGAGGGTGTGTGTGTGAGGGTGTGTGGGTGAGGGAGTGTGGGTGAGGGAGTGTGTGTGAGGGTGTGTGTGAGAGTGTTTGAGAGTGAGAGTGTGTGTGAGTATGTGTGAGTATGTGTGAGTGTGTGTGAGGGTGTGTGTGTGAGGTGTGTGAGGGTGTGTGTGAGGTGTGTGAGGGTGTGTGAGGGTGTGTGAGAGTGTGTGAATGTGTGTGAGTGTGTGTGAGTGTGTGTGAGAGTGTGTAAGTGTGTGAGAGTGAGAGTGTATGAGTGTGTGTGAGAGGGTGTGTGAAGGTGTTGTGTGAGGATGTGTGTGTGAGGATGTGTGAGGGTGTGAGAGAGTGTGTGAGTTTCTGAGTGTGTGAGGGTGTGTGAGAGTGTGAGAGTTTGAGTGAGGGTGTGTGTGTGAGGGTGTGTGAGAGTGTGTGAGTGTGTCAGAGAGTTTGAGTGAGGGTGTGTGGGTGAGGGTGTATGTGTGAATGTGTGTGAGAGTGTGTGTGAGGGTGTGTGAGAGGGTGTGAATGTGAGGGTGTGTGAGTGTGTGTGAGAGTGTGTGAGTGTGTGTGAGTGTGTGTGGGTGTGTGGGTGAGGGAGTGTGGGTGAGGGTGTGTGGGTGTGTGGGTGAGGGAGTGTGTGTGAGGGGGTGTGTGTGTGAGAGTGTTTGAGAGTGTGTGTGAGATTGTGTGATTTTGAGTGAGGGTGTGTGTGTGAGAGTGTGTGGGTGGGTGAGGGAGTGTGGGTGAGGGAGTGTGTGTGAGAGTGTTTGAGAGTGTGAGTGTGTGTGAGTGTGTGTGAGGGTGTGTGAAGGTGTGTAAGGATGTGTGTGTGAGGATGTGTGAGGGTGTGAGAGAGTGTGTGAGTTTCTGAGTGTGTGAGGGTGTGTGAGAGTGTGAGAGTTTGTGTGAGGGTGTGTGTGTGAGGGTGTGTGTGTGAGGGTGCGTGAGAGTGTGTCGGAGAGTTTGAGTGAGGGTGTGTGGGTGAGGGAGTGTGTGTGAGGGTGTTGTGTGAGGGTGTGTGTGTGAGAGTGTGTGAGTTTGAGTGAGGGTGTGTGTGTGAGGTTGTGTGAGAGTGTGTGGGTGAGGGTGTGTGGGTGAGGGAGTGTGTGTGTGTGAGAGTGTGTGCGAGAGTTGAAATGTGTGTGAGTGTGTGAGTGTGTGAGAGTGTGTGCGAGAGTTGAAGTGTGTGTGAGTGTGTGAGAGTGTGTGAGTGAGGGTGTGTGTGAGTGTGTAAGGGTGTGTGGGTGAGGGTGTGTGAGGGTATGTGTGAGGGTGTTGTGTGAGGGTGCGTGTGAGTGTGTGTGAGAGTGTGTGTGAGAGGGTGTGAGGGTGTGTGTGAGAGGTTGTGAGTGTGAGGGTGTGTGAGTGTGTGTGAGAGTGTGAGTTTGTGTGAGTGTGTGAGTGAGGGTGTGTGGGTGTGTGGGTGAGGGAGTGTGGGTGAGGGAGTGTGGGTGAGAGAGTGTGGGTGAGGGAGTGTGTCTGAGGGGGTGTGTGTGTGAGGGTGTGTGTGTGAGTTGTGAGTGTGAGTGTGTGTGTGTGTGTGTGTGAGTGAGTGATTTTGAGTGAGGGTGTGTGAGTGAGGGTGTGTGGGTGAGGGTGTGTGGGTGAGGGAGTGTGGGTGAGGGAGTGTGTGTGAGGGTGTGTGTGAGAGTGTTTGAGAGTGTGTGAGTGTGTGTGAGTGTGTGTGAGTGTGTGTGAGAGTGTGTGAGTGTATCTGAGAGTTTGAGTGAGGGTGTGTGAGAGTGTGTGTGTGACTGTGTGTGTGAGAGAGTGTGTGATGGTGTGTGTGAGGGTGGGTGGGTGAGAGTGTGTGAGAAAGTGTGAGAGTGTGTGTGTGAGTGTGTGTGTGTGGGGGGTGTGAGTGGGGGTGTATGAGTGTGTGAGAGTTTGAGTCAGGGGGTGTGTTTGAGGGTGTGTGAGTGTGTGTGAGAGTGTGTGTGAGAGGGTGTGAGGGTGTGTGAGAGGTTGTGTGTGTGAGGGTGTGTGAGTGTGTGTGAGAGTTTGTGAGTGTGTGAGTGTGTGAGTGAGGGTGTGTGTGTGAGGGTGTGTGGGTGAGGGAGTGTGGGTGCGGGTGTGTGTGTGCGGGTGTGTGTGTGAGGGTGTCTGAGAGTTTGTGAGTGTGAGTGAGTGTGTGTGAGAGTGTGTGATTTTGAGTGAGGGTGTGTGTGTGAGGGTGTGTGTGAGAGTGTTTGAGAGTGTGTGAGTGTGTGAGAGTGAGTGAGGGTGTGTGAGAGTTTGTGTGAGGGTGTGAGGGTGTGTGAGAGTGTGTGTGTGTTAGTGTGTGTGAGAGTGTGTGATGGTGTGTGTGAGGGTGGGTGGGTGAGAGAGTGTGTGTGTGAGGGTGTATGTGTGAGGGTGTGTGAGTGTGTGTGAGTGTGTGTGTGAGTTTGTGAGAGTGTGTGAGTTTGTGAGAGTGTGTGAGTGTGCGAGAGAGTGTGAGAGTGTGTGTGAGATTGTGTGTGTGTGAGGGTGTGTGTGTGAGAATGTGTGAGAGTGTGTGAGAGTTTGAGTGAGGGTGTGTGTGTGGGTGTGTGAGAATGAGAGTGTGAGAATGTGAGAGAGTGTGAGAGTGTGTGAGTATGTGTGAGTATGTGTGAGTGTGTGTGTGAGAGTGTGTGAGGGTGTGTGTGGGAGTGTGTGGGAGTGTGTGTTTGTGAGTGTGTGAGTGTGATTGAGTGCGTGTGAGAGTGTGTGAGTGTGTGTGAGTGTGTGTGAGGATGTGTGTGTGAGGATGAGTGTGTGAGTATGTGTGTGTGAGGGTGAGGGTGTGAGTGTGTGAGGGTGTGTGTGTGTGAGTGTGAGTGTGTGTGAGGGTGTGAGTGTGTGATGGTGATGTTTGAGTGTGTGAGAGTGTGTGAGGGTGTGTGTGAGAGTGTGTGAGAATGTGTGAGAGTGTGTGTGAGTGTGTGTGAGTGTGAGAGAGTGTGAGAGAGTGTGTGAGAGTGTGAGAGTGTGTGAGAGTGTGTGAGAGTGTGTGAGAGTGTGTGAGAGTGTGTGAGAGTGTGTGAGAGCGTGTGAGAGTGTGTGAGAATTTATTACAGATATTACAATGTGTATAATATGTGGATGTTACAATGTATATATACAATGTATATTACAGATGATATAATAAGTGGTGTATTTAATTACGGCAAAGCAGTGTGTTATCTGCCTAAAGGGGGGTGCCTTCGTGGAGGACTTTTTAAGGGAAACTGGCTCGTATACACGTTACACATGAGGAAAACCACGAAAACACCCATGCAGCCAGCCCGTTCGCGGGGCTCGAACCTCGAACCGAACTACCAGTGTTCAGCGACTTTACCGCTCGGCCGCTGGTGGGCCAGATGATATAATAAACATCACGCGGAAGATCTAATATGTCTCATAAACGGTTAAAAACTACACAAAAAGCTTTTTTTAACTTCTAATTGTTTTGTTCTAATTGTTGTATGTATAATATGTCGATTACACAGTAATTATTTTAATTGATTCAATATTTTTGATACCTAATATTGAAACGATTTTCTAAGATTAAACGATAAATTTTGACACTTAATGTATTAAATAAAAATATCTGTTGTGACATCACATGACTTCCCTGTACAGAATATTAAATTATACCCATTTTTTCTTGCATTTCATTTAAAATTATTGGATTGAATTAAATCTACTTTGTCGATATCGCGTGAACCACAACAGAATAAATGCACTCTTTAAAATTCACTATATTTGTTTACCATAGCGACACTCTGGCCGTAGGTTCACTTAACAGCGTTACATTTCTTTCATTTTTTAACTCAGAATACACAAAATTTATATCATCTTAAGAATTATCTAATCGTTGCCCCATTCAAATACTATAATAAATCTAAAACGATGTATAAAAGAAATTAAGCAAAGAACAACAACAAAAAAGAAACAACTTTTCACAGACGATCGAGTATTTCTTATTCAATTAATTCAGTTCTCACTTCGCGACAAGGCAAAAATACATTAAAACTCAAGATGCCTGTATTGAAAATTCTGAAGTAAATCTTAAACACTTATTTCCTCGAATAAATTCCAGAATGATTTCATGAATGATTTCATGATTTCCAGAATGAACATGATTTAATTCGCAATAGTAAAAGAAGGCGTTATTGCAAAGCTTACTTTCTCTAGATTGGCAACAAATCTACTATTCTGCTCTTTCAAATGTAAACAAGCAATGGCCGCCATGAAAAAAATTATTAGGCTTAGCGACACTTAAACACCTTTTAAATTGTTGATAATTCTAAAAATATTGTATACAGATTTACTAAAGCAAAAAATTTTAAAACAGTTTTTGCGACAACGATTTTTTAAATCGAACATCTGTTTTTAAAACAACAGCGATATTTTAAAGCAAAAAATGCACAATTTACAAACATGTAAGAATAAAGAAACCGAGATCACTGAGCCGAGTAACAGAGTGGATATATATATATACATATATTTATATACTTTTGGTGCAGCCGATTGCAACCAAAATACGAGGTGCACATCTACATTTTATAGCAGTCCTATATACAAAATTTTAACGTTCTGAGGCTACTCGTTTCTGAGTTATGCGAGATACGTACGTACATACGTTCGCACAGACGCAACGAAAAATTCTCTTCAGAACTCATTTTAAATAAGTTTTTAAATTTTGGGGGGAGACTCCTTACGTACAGATGTCACGCAGAAACATCGTTAAATTGGATTCGATAGCGGTGAAAATGGATATTTGCGTTGAAATATGATGCCTGAAATTTTTTGCTAATACGATACTTACTTTTTACTACGTTCTGTCTCAATTTTAAAATTTCCTTCCCTTCCCCTTTTATCATAATTGTACTTTTACTTACTTCCTACGAAATCAGAAGATTTAATGGATTCATTTTTGATATCTGACATGTGAAACTCGGGAGCAGGCACACTTTTGCACGAAAAATAGTGTATCGCATTTTTTGTTTTAAAAATGAATAACTTCAAGTTAAGGTTTTTATGCCTTTAGTTAATCTGAACGCAATTGTTGTAGAATTATCAACAAACTAAAACTTGGAGAACTAATAAAGCGACCATTTGTTTACATTTGAAACTCTTAGTAGAATAGTTAGTTAAGTCAGTTTGCACACCAAATTGGGTGCCTTTCTTCCAGCTGAGACCAAAGTAAACTTTCAGTTTTGTGCAACGAAAAATTTATCTTCATGTGTGGTGGCTTATTTTTGCTTAGCTACTATAATTTTAATTGTAAAAATTGTTTTTTCAAACCGTTTTTTTAATTGCATTTTGGTATTTTACGTTTTTTTTTTTTTTTTTTTTTTTTTTTGTATTTTACAATTTTTAATGAAAATTGTTTTAAGTTTTTATGATATAAGAAATCTGATGTGTACACCACATGACTTCCTTGTACGGAATATTAAATTATACGTATTTTATTTAAACTTATTAGATTGAATTAAACCTACTTCGCCGACAGCGCATAAACCACAATAGAACAAATGCATTCTTTAAAATTCACTTTGTTTACCATAGCGACACTCTGGCGCTAGGTTTACTTAACAGAATTATATTTCATTCATATTATAACTCAGAATGCACATAATGTATATCATTTAAAGAATTATCTAATCGTTGCCACATGTTCTATTCAAATACTATAATAAAGCTAGAACTATGTATAAAAGAAATTAAGCAAACAAAACAAAAAAAAACAGTTTTCCACAGACGATTGAATATTTCTCATTTAATTAATTCAGTTCTCACTTCGCGAGAAGGCAAAAATACATAAAAACTCAAAATATCTATATTAAAAATTACGAAGTAAATCTCAAACGCTTATTTCCTCGAAAAAATTCCAGAAAGAATTAAGCATGATTTAATTGGCAATAATAAATGAATGCGCTATCTTTGTTGTTGCGAAACTAAGTTTCTCTAGATTGGCAACAAATCCACTAGTCTCCCGTTTCAAATATAAACATCAATGGCAGCCATTAAAAACAGGCTTACCGGCAATTAAACAACTTTAAAATTGCTCATAATTCTAAAAACATTGCACACAAATTTACTAAAGGCATAAAATCCTTAACCGGAAGATAAAAACAACATAATTCAATCATTTTTAAATCAAAAAATGTACAATTTACAAACATATAAGAGTAAAGAAACTGAGATCACTGAGCCAGGTAATAGAGTGGATATATATATATATAAATATATTTATATACGTTTGGTGCGGCCGATTGCAACCAAAATACGAGGTGCACATCTACATGTTATAGCAGTCCTATATACAAAATTTCAACTTTCTGAGGCTACTCATTTTTGAGTTATGCGAGATACGTACATACGTTTGTAGAGACGCCACGAAAAATTCTCTTCAGAATTCATTTTAAAGCAGTTTTATAATTTTTTTGAAGGAAAAGAGTCTTTTATTCTGTCCTTACGAACAGATGTCACGCAAAAACATCGTTAAATTGCATTCGATAGTGGTCAAAATGGATATTTTCGTTGAAATATGCTGCCTGAAACTTTTCGCGATTACAATACTTCCTTTTTACTTCGTACAAGGAAGTAAAAAAAGGTCTATAGACTTTCTTCCTAAAATTAATTCAGCAGGAGTTTTCTGAGTCATATCGTGGGTCATTGTGCGTAGTGCAAACGTGACTTCGTGTAGTGAAATCGGCCGAATCATCCCAAAGTCTGTGATAGTTTTTTCGTTAAATTTTATGAACCTCTGAAGAAATTTTTATAACTAACTACATAATTCGTATACCTTGAGAAAATGTACTTTGCTGTTAAGTTTTTACTGTATAAAGCATCGTCTGCTATTCCAATAAAGTTCTTAATAAAATAAATTATTACAATTGCAATGCAGTAATGTTTGTCCACCCTATTTTACTAACATTAAAATGAGCTTCAAAATAGCACTAAAATAAGCTAATTTAATTAGATTAAACAAGAAACATGTAAACAGGAAGTTTCAAAGAATTTTAATTAGGAAATGCAGAAGTTTGCTTCGGAACCGTTCATAATGTATTTAATCGTATTTTCAAAGTTTAATGCAAAAGTTTATTTATGAACGGCGCATAATATTTCTTGAAATCACTTGACCGATTCCGTATCCCGTGACAGTAAACGTTCTCTTAATATTCAGAGAGCATTCCTCACTTGAATAGAACATGCCAATGTAAAATTAGGCAGAAAATGCAATCTTAGTTTGGCGTAAGTGTATTGTTACAGATTTTGTATTTAGTTAGATGTTTTTAGTAGAATTCTAATTAAATTGGTTTACATTCCAGTGCAATGCAGAACGAAACATATTTTTAAAGAAAGCTACGTCGGAAATTGTAATTGACTACTGTATTAGCTGTAAACGTAATTTTACTCTTTTGCTTTCCAGAAATCGAGAAAACAGACATTATCATAACTTTCTCGTGCCCGATTAAAATACTTTAAAAAGTCAGATAGAAACATCGCAGAACAAATTGAAAATCTATATCAAACTCAGATTTTTTGTTTTGGCCCAATCTTAAATGATTGACCGCTTCCTAAGCGACATTTTTCTGGCACTTGACAAATTTTATAATCTGTTTGCTCATATTTTTAGCGATTTTATTTCAATTTAAAAAATATATTCCACACTTTGATCACGGTCACCGACCTGTTGATCACAACAAACGAAGTATTTTCTGTGTTAACGAGCAGGACTTGGGCGATTCTATAACAACATCCGAATTATATCATTAACCTCGATAATATGAACCGCAGTCTACTGTTCTAAGATAATCAAGTCAATTATAGAAACTGATTTATTATTAGTCCAAAGGAAGAATTTGCACAGAAGGATTATTAATTTCTTTTCGGCATTTTGTGTCGATTCACTAAAAGCGCTGTTTCACTTTTTAAATTCTTGTCACGAAATATTAGAGCCCTGTATTATACTTAAAGAAATTAAATAATGCATTTCTCGCATTGTGATAAACAACGTTACCTAGAGCCGTCCAATTTTGAATAACGTAATCCTCCAACGAATATGGGCATGTGGAAGTCCAAATTTGGAATTTGTTTTATTATCGACTTCATATTTTGTAAAACGTTTTTTTACAAAATATTTTTGATTAACAAACTCGAGGGTTTCAAAGCGAGCAATGGCATCGTTGTACAAAAAGAACATTTTTATCTTCAACGCGCGAGACTGTGTATCGAAAATTCTAAAGATATGCTCATTTTAAAATTATTTTGCGATATTGCTGTTGAACTGAATTTTATGATTTAAGTGCGAAGAACATGATAAATAAAGGTAACACAAAATATTAGAAAAATGCCCCTTTCAACGTAATTTAAAATCCGAAACCTTTCAGATTTTTTTTTTTTTTCAATTCTTATGTAAAATTTATTCTATTTTATTTATTAGTTCGTTACATTCCGAGTTCTCGTAGCATTCTTTGTGTTTTATCTTTAAATTAAATTTTCTTTAAAATAAATTTCATTTTCAGGGCAAAGCGGAAATGAAGACCTATTGGCTAATTAGCCACGATCCATCATCTGGTAAGAGACGGAACGTAGCTCGCGGAATGATAGTTCCACCTCCGCTTTTCAATATACGTGAATCAGAAAATAGAAGACAAAGTCCCAAAACAGAATTCTCCCATCGGACGACTCCAGCTCAAATCTACCGCTCTGTAGACGACGGCGTACCTTTACCTAACGACTCTGTTCCTGGAAAATCGTATTTCTTTGGATATCACAAGACAGTCCCCGCATACCAAAACGTCTAAATCCATCGGCTGTCGTTGCAACACGCGACGCTTCGCAGTCAGAACCATGGGATGGGAATGAATGGGGTTTTAATATGGCCTTTGATGATTCAAACCCAGACATCCTGGAGAGTTCAGATGAATGGTTTTGACTCTTCTGAAGCACAAAGAAGACTTTCTAGTAATTACAAACCTAATATCAAAGTAGCATCACTGACAGCTGCAGACGATGCGTACAAACGTCTTATTTATGCAAAGAGGAAGCAGGTTGAAAACTTGAGAAAATTTAAAAAAAAGAAAAAAAAAAAAAAAAGAAAAAAAATCCTTAATGGAAGAGGTCGTGGTCTGCAGACAAGTTTGACCTCTCAAAGGAGTCTTTGAAGGAATGGTTAACAAACCTTTTTTACCACAAGTTTGCATGCTCAAGTTTCTGAGCTCAAAAGACAAGAATCAACTGTCGGGCCACTTCAGACAGTGAAAGAGAGCGATATAGAAGAAAGCGTAGTGTAATATGTTTGTACCTGTGCTAACTAAATATATCTGTGATATATCCGTGGCAGTTTCGGTTCGTACATACAGTTTTATTCGAAGTAAATGTGTTTTTGTTATCTAAAACTCATAAGTAAACTTATTTCTTACATTCTTTTCATTTTTAAAATTTTACATATTTTTTCCTTTTCACATTTTTACTTTAATGACAAAAATTAAAGTTATTTTTGAAGTTTAACTTTTTATCTTCGCTTTTTGTTTTAAAAAAAAATCTGATGTGTACTTCCTTGTACGTGATGACTTCCTTGTACGGAATATTAAATTATGCGCATTTTTTCTTGCATTTCATTTAAACTTATTAGATTGAATTAAACCTACTTCGCCGACAGCGCATAAACCACAATAGAATAAATGCATTCTTTAAAATTCACTTTGTTTACCATAGCGACACTCTGGCGCTAGGTTTATTTAACAGTATTATATTTCGTTCATATTATAACTCAGAATGCACAAAATTTATATCATTTAAAGAATTATCTAATCGTTCCCACATGTTCTATTCAAATACTACAATAAAGCTAGAACTATGTATAAAAGAAATTAAGCAAAGAAAACAAAAAAGAAACAGTTTTTCACAGACGATTGACTATTTCTCATTCAATTAATTCAGTTTTCACTTCGCGACAAGGCAAACATACATAAAAACTCAAAATATCTGTATTAAAAATTACGAAGTAAATCTTAAACACTTATTTCCTCGAAAAAATTCCAAAATGGATTAAGTATGATTTAATTGGCAATAATAAATGAAGGCGTTATCTTTGTTGTTGCGAAGCTAAGTTTCTCTACATTGGCAACAAATCCGCTATCTTGCTGTTTCAAATGTAAACAAGAGCAATAGCCGCCATCAAAAACATTATTAGGCTTAGCGGCACTTAAACAATTTTAAAATTGTTGATAATTCTAAAAATATTGTATACAGATTTACTAAAGGCATAAAAACCTTAACCGGAAGATAAGAACAACATAATTCAATCATTTTTAAAGCAAAAAATGTACAATTTACAAACATATAAGAGTAAAGAAACTGAGATCAATGAGCCGGGTAACAGAGTGGACATATATATAAATATATTTATATACGTTTGGAGAGGCCGATTGCAACCAAAATATGAGATGAACATCTACATGTTATAGCAGTCCTATATACAAAATTTCAACGTTCTGAGGCTACTCGATTTTGAGTTATGCGAGATACGTACATACGTTTGTAGAGACGACACGAAAAATTCTCTTCAGAATTCATTTTAAAGCAGTTTTATAATTTTTTTGGAGGTTTTAAAGCAGTTTTATAATTTTTTTGGAGTGTTTTATTCTGTCCTTACATACAGATATCACGGAAATACATCGTTAAATTGCATTTGAAAGAGGTCAAAATGGGATATTTTCGTTGAAATATGCTGCCTGAAAATTTTCGCGATTACCCGGAATTTCCTTTTTTCCTTCACTTCCTTTTTACTTCGTACAAGGAAGTAAGAAGAGTTTTTAAATTTACAATTTATTTATTTTGCAAAAGTTAAGATTTTTTTTCGCAAGTTCAATTTTTTTCTTTTGTTTTTTTCACAAATAGAACTTTACTTTTATCTTTTCCATTGAAAATAACTTTAAATTTCCTTTTCATTTTTCTTCCCAAACCTAATTTTTTTCTTCTAAAATTTTTTCTTCTCCCATTTTTTTTATTTTACACTTCAAGATTTATTGAGCTATCAAGATTATTAAAACCAAAATAAGTTCTAATTTATTTCCTTATTTGCCAGTAAAGAAGGCAGCATTCATTAATTAATCAAAATTTTTAATAGTTTAAATCAGGTGCTCTAACCGGTGGTACGCAAGAGAAACATAGATGGTACGCAAAGAAAAAGTATTTTAAACTATTAAATTCAAAAATCTCGTGAAGAAAAAGAAAAATTGATAGAAGTTTCCTGTGATCGAACTCTAACTGAAGATTTCAAAAATAATGCACTGGTTAACTTTTATCTGAACCGAAAAATAACTTTAAAGGCAATTCAAATAAAGCTATTAATTTTTTATTCCCTTTTTGCACAAACCTATTTGTGTGAACAATGATTTTCATCCATGTTATATTTAAAAATTAAATGCGAAACAAAATTAAAAGTGGATCCTAATTTCCTGTTAAAACTAAGTGAAGTAAGACCAGACACAAGGAAATTTGTCTTCCTTAAACGGACCCAAATTTCGCACTCAATTTTAGAATTAAAGTATTACAACTTAAATTTTGATAGTAAAAATTGTAACCCATTTTTAACCTAATATATTTTTTATATATGCATATTTAATACAAACAGCCAATAGGTTGTGCAAATGGCAAAATATATTCATTTTTAATATTTCTGTTGAGAAACTGAAAAAAATCATTGTAAAATGTAGCGGTGGTACTTACGTTTTTCAGTATTTATTTACATGGTACTTGTTAGTCGAAAGGTTGAGAACCGCTGGTTTAAATAATTCACAATAATAATATTACAGAAATAGAAAATTTGCTTCAGTTTAATTTTCAAAGAACTCTGATTCCCATTTACTATTATTTATCAATATAGCAATGTTTTGTTTAATATTCTAACCGCCACTGAATGTTACTTCCTTGTACGAAGTAAAGGAAGTACAAAAAATTCCGGGTATCATATTTCAACGAAAATATCAATTTTGACCGCTATCGAATGCAATTTAACTATGTTTTTGCGTGACATCTCTACGTAAAGACACAAAGGGCTTTTTTTTCCTCAAACCAATTATAAAGTTGATCCAAAATAGATTCAGATCAGAATTTTTTTCGTGGCGTCTGTACGTTCGTTTGTATGTATGTATCTCGCATAACTCAAAAACGAGTAGTTGTACACTGTTACTCGGCTCCCTGAGCTCCGTTTATTCTTATATGATAGTAAATCGCGAATATTTACTTAATCATGGAAAATGGTTATGCTGTTCTTATCATTCGGTTAAGGTTTTTATGCCTTTTATGTACTCTGCATGCCATCGTTGTAGAATCATCAACAACTTAAAAATTGTTTAAGTGCAGCTACGCCTGATTTTTGATTAACATAGCAGCCATATTTGTTTACATTTGAAACTTAGAATCTTTCTGCACCTATTAGATTAATTAAACCAGAATTAAATCAAATTGCAACCAGAATTAAATCTTTCTGCACCTTCACTGTCTTTTTGTCGAGTGGGACCAAAAGGAAACTTAGTTTTCTGCACCGAAAATCTGCCTGCTGGCCGAATTGCTTGTTTTTGTGTAGAAACTGAACTCTAATTTTAATTGTAAATTTTTTTTTGTTTTAAATGAATTGGCGTTTTATGTTTTTGTCTATCTTTGAGTTTCTAAAGAATTTTTTTTTTTTTTTTTTTTTTGTATTTCTGCCTCGCCGCGAAGTTAAAACCGATTTAATTGAATCAGAAATATACCCCCGTAACACAAAACATCCTCAGGATGTCCTATTTAAGTCGAAATATCCCGGGACATAATTAGGATGTCCTGAGTATGTTGATTCTCAGATGTCCTGAGGACATCGT
Organism: Stegodyphus dumicola; assembly: GCF_044657685.1. Classification (NCBI taxonomy): domain Eukaryota; kingdom Metazoa; phylum Arthropoda; class Arachnida; order Araneae; family Eresidae; genus Stegodyphus; species Stegodyphus dumicola. The sequence goes on along the minus strand of NC_140780.1, from coordinate 71,065 downwards.
AATTTAACATCCTGAGGATGTCTTATTTAAGTCGCTATGTCCTGGGATATGAGAGGATGTCCTGAAGATGTTGATTCTCGGATGTCCTGACGACTTCACCAATTTCACATCCTGAGGACATTCATACTGCATTGTCCGGAGGACTTCACTTGTCAAACATTCTGAGGATGTTCGTTCTCAAATTTACCAGTTTTAGTTTCTTGCACATTATTTAATTTTCATATGTATTTTACTAAGTTGTTTCTAAATGCTGTACATTAAAAATATTGATATGATTGAAGATTTATTCTTCTTGTTTTGTTATTAATTTTAACTGCTATTTTTTCTGACGTTTTTAAAAATTTACTTTATCATGGAAAAGATTTTTTCCAATGGATTAGCATTTTCTAGAATATTTGCTAAATTCCAATAACATATATTTTTTATAAAAAATGTATAACTCGAAGAAGTAAGTTTAAATGAAATGCAGAAAAAACTGCTTATAATTTAATATTCTGTATAAGAAAGCCATGTGGTTTCCGCATCCGATTTCTTTTCCTGTAGTTTCGAAGATTTGGCAGTTAACATTTTTGAAGACATATTGTAGATAACAGTAAAATTGCAATTCTGAATTACATTTTAATTCTCAATTCCTTTTAAATATTTCTGGAGTTTTCAACTTATTTGGTTCTTCTCGAGCTGAGGTATATTCCTTTCTTCTTAATAAAGAATCCATTGTCACAATAGCTTGTAATTCTTTGTGATTGTGCTAGCACAATTACTTACTCATAAGCTTAATAGTGTATTTAAAGATTTGATGCACACCCCATTAGTCATTATGGGACTGAATTTAGTTATGATGTTTGTTAAATTTGCTTTTGGATGTGCTCTTAAAAATTCGTAGCACCATCAAACTGCAAACGAAGCAATTCAAAAGTACGATTCAATTACTTTGGCCTTCGTGGCCTGTCGAAGGTATTTAATAACCTTCTATAATATAATTTTTACATAATTCTTTTAGATAAGTTAAAAACGAACTGTCAATGCAAGAGTCTCAAATGCTTTGCTCTTCTTTAATTTTCCCAAAAGAGAAATTTGCGAGTTGTTTGATATTTATCTCACCCTACTATGCTTTTGTTGAGGGTCAACAAGGTCTATCAGTGGCCGAGCGGTTAAGTCGCTGAATACTGGGAGTTCCGACCTAGACTCGATTCTAGGCGAACGGACTTGCTGCATGCGTGTTTTCCCCATCTGTAATGTGTATACGGAGCCAGTTTCCCTTAGAAAGTCCTCCTCGAAAGCATCCCTTCCCTTAGCCAGAGTTACGGCAAAGCGCTAGAGTGCTTTGCCGTAATAAAAAAACACCACTGGGAATCAATATATTTTAAGATGCCACCCTGCTGACTTTCTTGACTAAAATAAACACACAGGAAATTGCATCCAATTTGTATTGTGTTAGCACTGGAGTTTAAATGCAATAAAATATTGATTTTTAGATCTCAGAAGATCAGATTCAGAAGAATATTAATTCAGATCTCAGAAGTGGTGTTAGCACTGGAGGACTCGGAGTCCAACCCCTTCGAAACTGATCGATTATTACGAAATAGTGTATGGTTCGAATAATTACTGATGAGGATTAAATGAAATATAGCGTAACTGTCCCGCACATAAAATCTAACAGGTGTTAATAACCTGATGACAAAAGTTACTGCTAAAAGTTCTTTAAATACAAATAAAAGCACATAGTTACACAAGCAATTGGAACAGTTTTAGTCAACATTTACAATATATTAAAACAATAAAATAATAAAAACTGAAACCTTTAAGATTTTATATTACGCCCAAAGGGGCGTTTTCTTAATGATTCATGTGTTACCTTTATTTATTAAACATGTTTTTCGCACTTAAACCATAAAATTCAATTTAACAGTAATATCGCTAAATAATTAAAAAAAAGAGCATATCTTTAGAATTTCCGATACAAAGTCTCGCGCGTTGAAGATATTGTTTTCGCATAGTGTTGCCACTGCTCGTTTTTAAATCGTTGAGTTTGTTAATCAAAAATTCGTTAAAGTGATACAAAATATGAAATCGATAATAAAACAAATTCCAAATTAGGGCTTCCAGATGCCCATATTCGAGAAGATTACGTTATTTAGAATTGGATGGCTCTAGGTACAGTCGTTTTATCACAATGCGAGAAACTTACATACATTTCTGCAGATACTTTATCATTTAATTTCTTTAAATATAACACAGGGCGATAAAATTGGGTGGCAACAATTTGAAAAGTGAAACGGACATTTAAAGTTTTCGACGCAAAATGCCAAAACGAAATTAATAGTACTTCCGGGCAAACGCCTATACAAATTTTGTAACATTTCTTATTATTTTTAATTACAGATAAGAATGTTATTTGATTTCCTAACATTTATAACAATTGTGTGCCAATTGTGCAAGTAGACATGAAATTGTGCTTTGCCAAATTCCTCATGAATTAATACATTGTTTTTTACAAACTACGGGTGAAGTTACACCCGGGGTCTGTCTCATACCTTCACACGCATCTTGTTCAAAAGCGCGTAGAGGGGATGAGAAAATGAATAGATTCAATTTCTCCCAGTGTTGTTGGCAAAGTTGGCCAGTTGGCAAAGCAACAGGTGGATGTAAACATGACTTGTGGCGATAAGTAGGGTTTTTAAGGATGAAAATCTAGAAGTTACTTAGCATGCGTGAGCGCCTCCTTTCTTAGAAAGATTCCTAAACTATCGGCATTTGTAGCAAGTTCGGTAAAGAATATCAACATAGGAAAAAAACTCACTTTAACAATTTAAAATAAAAATTTTAATTATTAAATAAAGATTATAATAACGCACCTAATAGGTGGGTACCGTTACCTCCTATAAAGGAACAGAATTTTTACACTCATGCCTTCTCCGGGATTCCAAACCGGGACCTTCGGTATCGCAGTCCGCGACCCCCTTTACCACTATGCCATGGCAAGTCGAAACAAACTAAATGGCCGATCAAACTTACTATTTTTTTAATTGGTAACTTCGTCAATTACGTTCCAATTTGACTGAAATTTTTATATACCGGGCAAAAAATTGCACAAATAAAAAAATCGCACAAACAAAGACCGCACAAAAACAGGTTTCAGTGTACTTTCATTTGACATCATATGGGTTTAATCACCACTTTCTTTCCAACTTTGAAATCTCCCCCCCCCCTGCGAGGTCTTGCTGAAGCAAACTGTTTTCTACTGAACAGCATGTGTTCATATAAAGAGTTGCTGCTTCAAACAACCTGCATGTTAGAATTTTCACATACCACACCTCAAAAATACACCCTACATTCAATTCTCAGCCCTCAGGCGCTAAGTGAAAAATTAACTTAGCATTCGCTGGTAAGCCTACCTTAAAATGTCATGGCTTTCTCAAAGTAATTTTCGTTTTTTACGTAAAATCTACTACTAGCTTGACTTTCATACATACACACTCATTCCTGTTTTACAAGCAGTTACAAAAATACTTTTAGGTTTACAATAACTTTAACTGAATTTCCTGAAAACAATTTTAAATTGTTTACATTCAATAAAATTCTTTTATAATAAAATAAAGAGTAACGAATTTGCTTCACTTAATTGGAAGCACTCCAAAGTTTCCTAAACTCAGCCTCTCAGATGAACAAATCGTTCTCATTTTTAAACTTAATTAATTTTGATAATTACAAAAAACTAACTTTAAATTTCATTCAATCTGAAGCTAGCTTTTATTTTTAACTTAAATTCTGTTAACTTGACTTTTAACTCTTTCACACATACAACCATATTTCTGTTTTTACTAGCATCGCAAAAATACTTAAACACATGTTCCACAAAACCTTTTACATTTACAATCACTTTAATCGAATTTCCGGTAAACAATTTTAAATGGTTTACATTCAATAAATTTCATTCATTTAAAGAATAACGAATTTGCTTCATTTAATTAGAAGCACTCCAAAGTTTTAGCTCTGTTTCTTGGACTAAAACGGAATATCTCGTTCTCATTTTTAAACTGAATATATTCTGGCAATTACGAAGCCTAATTTTAACTTCATGCGTTCTCAAACTAGTTTTTATTTTTAACTTAATTTCTACTATTAGCTGGACTCTTACACATGTATTAGTATCACAAAAATACTTTGTTTTAACACACATTTCATAAAAACTTGCATTTACAATCAGTTTAAGTGAATTTTCTGAGAACCATTTCAAATCATATATGTTAAATAAAATTCTTTAAAAGATTAACAAATTTGCTGATTCATTTAAGAGAAAACACGCTAACGTTTCCTGAAGTCAGTCTCTCAGACTAAAAATGAACATCTTGTTCTCATTTTTAAACTTAATATATTCTTACAATACAAAATAATTAAGTTAAAGGACGTCTTGCTCTATAAAGTGCTAAAATAAGATTATCCTTGATCAAGGCAACGATTGAAAGAAAATTTTTGAGAACAATTTACTTGAGAGCTACTTTGAGCACAATTTACTTTTAAATTAAGATTAAGTAAAACTACATATTCAAGTAGAGTCATTTTCACTTATCTTTCGTTTGTTGAAGTCAGAGAATATGTTCTGGATGAACTCATTCTAGGAATCGAATTAGGAAGTCTGCTGGACCTTCAGCCGCAGAGCTCCTTGCTCTGAGAGGATAAGGCTGGCCTGGTCAGACGAAGCAGTCCACTGGTTACTAAGCAGATTTCTTGCTCTAGAGAGGTTCATCAAGAGACATTTCAGGCATGGAATGGGTGCCAACGTGGTTAAGAACCGACCACTCACAACGAACACGTGAACTGAGTTTCGGTCTACGATTTCGCAGAGTCGCCCGCGCAGTCGTACCTGCGCAACAATATCTTCACTGACTGGCTACTGCTTAAACCCGTTTCCACAGGTATGAACGGCACTGATGATTAGTTTTTACACCTGAGTAAGCTACCCAACCTGCATTGTGGCTAGTGTTGCTGACTGTACCGAAGAGCCTGGGTTCGAATCCCGGAGAAGGCATGGACGATTGTCAATGTATGCACAAAAAGCTATTAAAATCAATCATACATATTTGTAAGAAAGTAAAACATTATTTTTGGTTCATGATGCTACAAATATGAACCCTATTGTTACAGTTTTTAAAGATTACAAATAACTTCACATTCAACAGATTTCTAATAATCTTTTGTAACTCTATATTTATTGCCGCCCAACCTGTATAGTGGTTACTGTCTCTGATTGCCGTGCCAAAGGGCCCGGGCTCGAATCTTGGAGAAGGCAGCAAATGTATAGTGTCAGTGCGGCTTGGCAGCAATCTAAATATGCAGCAAACCGAAAGTCCTCTCGTGTGGTTGGTTTGGTGGAAAGGGAGAGGTTTAATTGGATAGCTAATATCTCTACGCATATCTGGATATATAATTTATACCAGTGCGATCACGGAGAAATTAATTATTTTATTATTAGTACTCAGAGACTTTTGCATAGCGATAAGCTATTGCGATTTAGTCAGCTCATTACGTTTTAAAACTACATGCCCGGAAACTCGGCGGTAAAGAATCTCATATCCACGGTTCTTCAAATTTAAGTTTAACTTCAGCTACTACAGAATTCTGGGGAGTAGTAACATGTCTCTAATACTTTCCGTGAACTCACTATAAAATAGCTTTCCAAAAAGCAAGAGCGCATTATAAAAGAAATATCAGAATATCAAAAATTAATAGTTGGAAAACATTTTGCACTTCTACCTCCAAAATTTATGGCTCCGCCTTCAAAATAGCGCACAATAAAATTTTCACTCCTCCTTCATTATCAATGTACAGCTTCTCTGAATCAATTTCCTCTTCCCAAGCTGCGTTAGAAATTTTATCAAAACTATTCCCACAAGATGAATATAGATCGAATCATACACAGATACAGAAGCATCTAACAGTTCTTCTACACGTCGTCCTAATCCACCAACAGTTATCATCCCTCCAAAGATCGATGAATTGGAACATATCATCAAAAGACTAAATAACAGGAAAGCACCAGGTCCCGATGGTATCGACAACATCATCTTAAAACTTATTTTTTATAATTATCAACAAATTATTATATCATTCATTAACGCCTGCTGATATAACTTAACATTTCCTAATATATTAAAAAATGCAGAAGTTGTTTTGCTCCTCAAGAAAAATAAACCAGCCACAAACCCTCTACTTATAGACCAATATGCCTTCTTCCCACGTTGGGCAAACTCCTTGAAAAACTAATCCTTTCAAGACTTTTATATCATCTAAATAAGAATAAAATCATGCATGAAAATCAGTATGGATTCACACCAAATAAATCAACAGATCATGCTTTTCAAAAAATGCAAGAAGTCTTAAAGATGAATGAATCAAAGAATCTTCATTCAATAATAATTTCGATAGATATTCAAGCAGCCTTCGATTCTATCCGCTGGAAAGACATCATAACAATTCTAGAAATAATATCATGCCCTCAGGATATCCTTCATATTATCAAAGACTACCTATGCAATAGAACTCTACAATATTCTTCAGATTCCGGTGTAATAAATTATAAATTATCAAAAGGTTGCCCTCAAGGATCTTGCTTAAGCCCTACGTTTTGGAATCTTATAGCAAACGAAGTTTTAAAACTATACGACAATATTAATCATACCCATATCCAAGCATACGCAAATGATTTTCTTCTCATTGTGAACGCAAGTAGCCGGAAATCAAATATTAAAAACTGGAATATTCGTTTAAACAATAACAACTCAGTTTTTCAAGCAGAACTTTTTGCAATCAAAGAAGCCATATGCTTCGCAAAAGAACTTTCTTTACCATCCTTAATTCTCTCTGATAGTGCATCTAGTATTCAAGCTATAATTGGACACAGTCGATCGCCTATTGTACAAGAAATCCATTTTCTACTTTCTCAATTTCAAAACAATAATAGACCACATTTCAAATGGATTAAAGCACACATCGGTAATAGTAGTAACGAGCTCGCAGACGAACTAGCAAAAGGGGCTGCAAACAATTCTTCCCTTCCAAATTACTCAATTCCATATCCAATATCATTACTAAAAACAAAATTAGAAACAGAATTAATGCACTTATGGAAGCAAACCTGGACGGAAGCAACTACCGGCAGAAGAACTTTTACTTTCATATCAAAACCTTCAAGATCATTAATATCTACCAACCGTTCAATTACATTTTTCCTAACAGCTCATGGTCCATTTCCAAAATACCTTCATAGATTCGGACTTCAGCATACAAATCTCTGTACCTGTGGTAATGAAGGCACAATAGATCATTATCTCTTTCACTGCAACATTACTAAAGATTATCACCTTAAAGCATACAATTTAACTTCTGCTCAGTTATGGTTTCAACAGTTATTAAAAAGTAATATTCTCAGAAATAATCTTCATAATATAATAAATTATATCTCCGCAAACATCGATAATCTTAAAGGAACTTGAAATCATTATTCTTTGTTCATTTACCTTACTTAATAAGCCATTCTTTCTACTACCTCATTTTAATGCTTTCACTCAAGACTATCTTTATTTAAACCTTCAAGATCTCTCAAGCTCGATCAAGAATTTAAGGATATTTTCTAACTCCATCTCCTTAATATATTAATAAATTCTCAACTCAAGATTTTTAGTCAAGTCTTTTACTCAAGAATGACTCTCTATCAAGAATTTCCACGAACTTTTCATTCAGGTCATCCTAATTCATTCAAATACTATTTCTCATCAACTTTTATTCAATTACTGCTCTTCATTCTCCATAATGAAATACTTTACTCTTTACATATCTTACATTCTCAGCCTCTACTATTCTTATACATTATGTTGTTCATTTTCAAAATTTGTAATGATCTTCTTAAGTATTTACTTATCTATTTACGTTTCATTTACTTTCATATTTCTTTAGGTATTATGTTTTTATATATTTAATTTCTTCAATTTTTATTATATAATTCTCAAAATTCTGATACTTTATTTGACTTCATATATAACACCATTGTATTTATCTTTGTAACAGACCTATTTAAGTGTAATTGAACTATTTTATTCATGTCATGGACTGTAACCGAACTATTTTATTTAAACGCCATCTCGTGGCGATATGAAAAAACGTCAATCGACCTCCAGCCGCCATGATGATAGCTTACTATGTTATGTTATTCTCAATGTTTCATTTTTTATGTATATTTCTTTTGTTTGTAACCGTTCCTGTGTGCTCTGTTAATAAATCCTTTTAAAGCTAGCCGGCATTAGTGTCTATTGAGGAACGGCTACATCACATCTTATTCTAAATTTTTAACTTTTATTTATTGTATCTATTTATGTTTATTATTTATTGTATTATTTATATATTTATTTATTGATATTTTATTTTTATTATGTAATTATCAAAATTCTAAAATTTTATTGTATTTTACATAACAACACAGTTGGTAGATGATTCCATCAGTTGAGCGTAAAAGCTGAATGTCTTAAAGGCGGTGCAGCTGCTCATCTGATGGTAAATAAATAAATACTTTCCGTGCAATGAAGGAGTCCGTATAAATTATAAACTTTCTTTTGTACAGGATTGGATTATTCAGTTATGGCAAAGCACACGAGGGCTATCTGCCTGAAGGGAGGGATGCCTTCGTGGAGGACTTTCTAAGGGAAACTGGCTCGTATACACGTTTTCTTTTGCACATACCAGGTTATCAAGTTATTAATAAGATATAAAAAGAAATATTAATAAATACCAAATTAAAGTTCATATTCTGCAACTTTCGAAACTATGCTCATTCATATTCAACTACGTCTGTTTTTTAAATTATTGTCACCATACTAATTCAGAAGTCAAACAACAAAAATCAGAGTTATATTTTCAAAATTCTTTTTTTGAAATTTTGCAACTTTCAAAATTTTGAAAATATAACGCTGATTTTTGTTGTTTGACTTCTGAATTAGTATTTTTTCTGCGTGTTATTGTGTCTTAATTATTGTCATCATCTCAAAATCTTGCTGAAAGTATAATTAAATTATTAAAATTGGTAAATAAATACCTAACAAATTTCCCACAGTTTGAAAAACTACTTTCTGTGATTTAAATGTTCACTTTCAGTCTCCCTGCTTAACGAATTTGTAATATCTTTTCTTTAAGTTAACATATAACATACAGATATAAACAAACTTGTCGAAATTTTAAAAAATATGCTCTCTCAAATACAGTGATTCAGTTGTTACATTTCACCAAAATTCGCCATTTCAACGCATACGTATACTTCAATTAAAATCAGCTTATGAAGAAAATCATGCATGAAAATCAGTATGGATTCACACCAAATAAATCAACAGATCATGCTTTTCAAAAAATGCAAGAAGTCTTAAAGATGAATGAATCAAAGAATCTTCATTCAATAATAATTTCGATAGATATTCAAGCAGCCTTCGATTCTATCCGCTGGAAAGACATCATAACAATTCTAGAAATAATATCATGCCCTCAGGATATCCTTCATATTATCAAAGACTACCTATGCAATAGAACTCTACAATATTCTTCAGATTCCGGTGTAATAAATTATAAATTATCAAAAGGTTGTCCTCAAGGATCTTGCTTAAGCCCTACGTTTTGGAATCTTATAGCAAACGAAGTTTTAAAACTATACGACAATATTAATCATACCCATATCCAAGCATACGCAGATGATTTTCTTCTCATTGTGAACGCAAGTAGCCGGAAATCAATAGAAATTAACTCCACCTTTTCTTTAAATATCTTCCGCAACTGGACAGATAAATTTCATCTTAAAATTTCTACTACGAAATGTAAAGCAATATATATTCCAAAAAGAGGTACTTCCATAAAAAACCTAAGAAAGCCAATAATCAAAATTTCTCAAGAAAAAATCAAAATTGACAAGAGCATCACATATCTGGGAATAGTATTAGATACTCGGCAATCCTGGCATTTCCATATTCAATATCTCAAAAACAAAACTTTAACCCTTCACAATTCTCTTCGATCTGTAACAGCCAGCACTTGGGGTATATCCTCAAAATTAGAAAAAATTTGGTACATAACAGTTATTGAAAAAATACTACTATATGGTGCTTCCGTCTGGGGTTTAACCTTGAATTCTCAGGCTCAAAAACATTTACTTTCAATCCAAAGACCTTTCCTCCTCTCTCTAGCAAAAGCATATAGAACTACTCCAACTAGTGCGCTACAAATAATAACAGGCATCCCTCCAATTACTTTATCTCTAATAAAAGAAGCAAATAAAGTAAGAATATCAAAACTAAGAATTCAAAGCATAATGAATAATAATGTATTTCAACCCACAGATTTTGAATATCTTAAACACAACTTAGAGCTACATCCTACATATTTTTACACAAAATCCCTATTGGGAACCTTTGAACTCAATAAATATGAACTCACCATATATACTAATTGTTCGAAATCTGAAGCAGGCGTTGGTAGTGCATATTGCGCATTCCGAAAAAATTCAAGTATTAAAAACTGGAATATTCGTTTAAGCAATAACAACTCAGTTTTTCAAGCAGAACTTTTTGCAATCAAAGAAGCCATATGCTTCGCAAAAGAACTTTCTTTACCATCCTTAATTCTCTCTGATAGTGCATCTAGTATTCAAGCTATAATTGGACACAGTCGATCGCCTATTGTACAAGAAATCCAATGTACTTGCATTCAATTTTCAATGTATTTGCATTCCTCCCGAGCAATACAAATACATTGAAAATTTATGTCCAGAAATAACTTCCATAATAAGACTGGATGTGAAGGCTGCATTATTTTCTTTTCTAAACTCATAAATTGTGTAAAATTCCAAGATTCTGTCACAGCACATTCAAAAGAAAGTTGACCGAAATATTATCTAGAAAGAGGATTGGCATTTTGCGTATGAAATCTTATTTTTGTGTGTGTTTTGTGGTGAACGGATAGTGCCGCTCTGATCTTTATGATGATTAGCGGCGCTGACTACTGCACCGATATGCCTTTAAATGTGTATAGTATCTTTGCGGCATAGAGACATTCTAAATACTGGCAAATCGGAAATCCTTTCGAGGGTTCTGGTAGTACAGTAAGAGAGGCGAGACACCGATACCTGTACAACGAGAGGAGAAATTCTGGTGTCATGTCCACTGGAACTTGTATCTAAACTAAGTTTGAAAATATTTTTATGCGAAATACGCCACTAGCGTAAAAAGTGTTATATGGCAGTCATCGAGCCATCGAAAAAACAAAATCTTAGAAAAGTTGATCGAAATCTGAAACTTTTAACGTCAATAGAAGAAAGACAGAGAATTTATTCATTACTTCATTCGTTACTTTCTTCAACACAAAAGGTTATAAAAGTAGTTTAGTCGTTCTATTTGCTCTGTTCTTGAGGATGAAGGTATATAAGAAAGAAAGGATCAGTTTTGATATCGAAGGTTTGAATTTAGTTATTTTGAAGTTGGTGGTACACAGGTACGCATGTGATAGTTACACATACGAATCTGTTAGCATTTCAAATTAACTAGTTTGGTTTATTTAATTACGGCAAAGCCCCGAGAGTTATAGGCCTAAGGGGGGATGCTTTCGTGGAGGACTTTCTAAGGGAAACTGACTCGTATACACGTTACACATGGCTCGTATACATACTGCACAGAAACGTCCATGCAGCCAGCACGTTCGCGGGATTCGAACATGGGACCCAACTACCAGTGTTCAGCGATTTTGTCGATAGGCGGCTGAGAGGCATTCTACAGGGTGGGCCAAATAAGACCTACTAATGTTAAACATTGATAACGCTTGTAATAATTATTTATTTTAATTAATTTTTTATACATTAAATATATTTATGGAAATTATGCATGAAATATGACATCAGACCAAGGTCCACCCTTTTTCTCGATACGGAGATTGGCTCCTTTTAACGCGTTTTCCATTAAACCACGTACTGTTTCTGGTTGAAGGCTCAGTATTTCATCTCGAATATTCTGCTTCAGCTGTCTAATAGTCTCTGATTTATTAACATACAAGGTGTCTTTTAAATATTCCCATGAAAAAAGGATCCTTTTCCACTACTGGCCGCAAAAAGTATTCAATCATTGTTTTGTAAGAAGCTCCGGAAATCGTTTCCAGCGCTCCATCCTCATTCTCGAAGAAATATGGGCCGATAACCCTATTGACCACAACACCGCACCCAACAGTACACTGGAATTAAAATATTGCTGATATTTATGCTGCGTCATAACAATTGATCGTTGACAAGAGTAGAAAAACTCGATAATTTTAACGCGATGTATGGCTCCATAATAAATTTCCAAAAATTCAAATATAACCTACAAAAAGAAAAAAATAATTATGTCGAAAAATAAAAAAAAAAAAGTTATTTGTGTTTAACGTTGGTCGGTCTTATATTTGGCCCACCCTGTAGATGGCGGCTTATTTCTAGCAAAAAAGGAATTTGCTAAATAATGAATTAACAAACCGTTTTCAATCATTTACAAGCTATGGAAAAGATTCAGAAATTATGTCACATGAATTTATCTAGGCGAAGAATTATGAATGAGGAGTCTGAATCTTACAATAAATTACACAGTAAATCTTTCCCACAGGAAATTGGGTCAGGGGCTGAAAAATGGATATATTACAATAAAACATAGCAAAAGAAATTCTCGAAGACGGAAAAGAAACATGCCAAAGTAAAAACATAAAATTAAGCAAAACAACAACCTTAAGCCGAAAACCTATTCGTTAGAACCGATGTTCCCAGAATCAAAGCGAAGAATGAGAAACAGAAGTTTAGAAATGATATCTTGTAGATGGAAAACCACCAAGTTGAATTTCGCGTCTCCTCTATCAGACTATATGCTTGACCCTCACAAATAGCCATACATTTCTCACTCATTCTCGATCCTACGTGAGTTCCTGGAATACGCTTAAAGTTTCTCGAAGCGAAGTTCATTTAAATGCAGGTGACTTGTGGATTTGGAATCAATTCTCATTGGATGTTCCTAGCAATAATATTACGATTTCTTAACATCATTTCAAGTTTGATTGGCGCATTTCATTTCTTTAGTAAAGTTGCGTAACTAGAAAGTGTTCGTTAATAAAGCTGATAGTAAAACATTAAACGATATAAAATCGTGACCACTTAAAAGCAGATTCTATGTACTGATATCTGAAGCCACTTATAAGAATGGAAAGCCATACGCAATGTGTTCTTTCTGTCGCACGTGAAGTAGGATGGTTGTGTGGAGACGTTGACATGGGCACGAAATAGCGACTGCTAGTGTCTCATTAAACGTTACGTAATGTCTTAATTTAGGCTTACAGTGCACTAGCATAAAAAAAAGAATCTTGAAAGATTCGGATTTTAAATTACGTCCAAAGGGTCGTTTTTTTAACATTTTGCGTGCTACCCTTATTTATTAAATATCATGTTCTTAGCACTTGAACCCAAAAATTAAGTTCAAAAGCAATATCGCAAAATAATTTTAAAATGAGCATATCTTTAGAATTTCCGATACACAGTACCACGCTGGAAATAAAAATGTTAAGTAAAAATTCAAGTAGTAAAATTTCAAGTCAAATTCAGTAAAAATTCAAGTAGCAAAAATTCAAATGAAACTTTCAAACGATTAGACACATTGGGGACTGTTCGAAAAGCAAACGATTTTTATATTTTTGCCTAGCTTCTTTATCCAAACAAATTCCATAAAATTTCATGTTTAGTCCAAAGGGGTAATTTGCTCAGAAGGCCTATTAATTTCGTTTTGGCATTTTGCGTCAATTCCCGATAAGCGTCGTTTCACTTTTCAAATTGTTGCCACTTAATATTATCGCCCTGTATTATATTTAAAGAAATTAAATAATGAAGAGTCTACATAGTGTGAATGCATGTGGGGATGTTTCCCCTCTGCTTCAGAGTGCTACAGTTTTTTTTAAGGTATAGAAAACTGCCCAATTAATATTTTTAAATCATTATTGTATTGTTTTGGAAAACGGCTAAAAGTTACTTTTATAATCTGTGAAAATTTCTAAATTTTACATCGGATATGCTTTTATATTTTGAAATTTTAAAATCACAAACATCAAATAATCCAAAAATTCCGGAGATTTGAAAAAATTCAGAAATAAAGTTACAATTTTTATGCAAGTTTCATTGAAAATAATTTTTTTTGTCTCCATTCGATGGTGCGAAACAATAAAATTTTGATATCGTTCGTTAATGTGAATTGTTCGTTATGAAGACATGTGCGAAAAATCGTTTAAACATTAAGACTCGATTTTATAATTCTTCCCCCTTTTCATAACCGCTGAGCCAAGAGCCCCCAGTGAAGGTACACAACTGTTTTTCCGAGCTCGCGGGATAAGGTTAATTACAAATACCTAAATCAAATTTGGAAACAATTACATTCGCATTGTGTTGTCATGGACAACTGTTCCTTATAAACTGTATAAACTGCGTTGAACTCCATAGTTTATAAGGAAGTAGATTGAAAATAGATGGCAAAATTCCACTCGTAGTGAAGCACCACTAGTGAACTAAATAAAAGCTTATAAAACACAATATACAAACACTTGAATCACATGTTTCCAAACACTTTTACAAATACCAACGATATACAAACACTTTAATCAATACATTATCCCAACACAGTAATGAATAAAATATACAAACATTTTAATCATTAGCTTCATTTTTCGTAATATTAAAGGCTGATTAAGAGTATTTGAAATAAATATTATTATGGTACAAAAACAGTTTAAAATATAACGGAATTTCTTAAAACGCTCAAAAATGCTAAAGAAAAACCATAGACTTATTTGAAAAATAATAGCACAATAAACTATATGCTTCTTTGTATTCCACATAATATTATTCAAAAGGTACTCTAAAGAATCAAAATTTGAGAATTCATCAAAAAGTAATTCTGTATTTTTTGGCCTAAATACCATATTACAATTAAAAAAGAAAGCTTTTATTAGGAAAGGATTCCACAATAGAATTTTCTTTAGTACATGTACTAACAAACAATACAAAGACAAAGAAATTAAAGTCTACAAAATGCATATTACAAGCTGAAGAGACCAGCATTGCCTAGCTTTATGCAGAACAAAGAGGCTCCATTTAGAGCAGTGGTTCTTAACCGGGGGTGCCCGCAGCCCTAGGGGTGCGGGAATGTATTTTTGGGTGTGCGGGAGAAGCCCCTACCTAACCATAAAAATTTTTAAATATCATTTATTTAATTTATTATAATGTGGTATTGTGTATTCTGATTTGTCCAGAAACCTCTTGAGACTAATACATTCGTAATTGCCCGTTCAAGCCGAATAGGATTCAGTGATATTACAAACGTACGAACATTATATATATTATATTACATTGTTTCTAAATAATTAAATCGATTATAGTGAACCCCACTATGTCAAAAAAAATGACAAAGGAATGATAAGTATGCTGGTTATGGATTTACCTGCACAACCGAAAAAGATGGCACGCAGCGACCGCAATGCATCTTGTGTTCCCAGATATTTTCAAACAGCAATCTAAAACCATCAAATTTATTAGAGCATTTCAACAATCTGCATGGTGGCGAAAAAGCGCATAGCATGAACAGCTTGAAGTCAAAGAAGGCTCGGTTTGATACCAGTGGAACTATCCTAAAATTGTGCGGACCAGCAATTCAAAAACCTTTATTAGAAGCGTCATATCCAGTGGCATATTTATGTGAAAAAAAAAAAAAAAAAAAAAAAAAAAAAAAAAAAAAAGAAAGAAAGAAACCTCACGCGATCGCTGAAGAGTTGATTAAACCTTCTGCTTTAATTATTGTTAAAACAGTTTTAGATTCGGAAGCACATAAAAAAATCCAACAGATTCCATTATCGAATGATATTATACGATCGCGAATACAAGATCTCAGTGAAGATAGTTTAATGCAAGTAATTGAAGACATAAAAATCAGTCCACTAAAAGTAAGCATGCAACTGGATGAGTCAACTGATGTTGATAATTGTAGCCAACTTTTGGTATTTGTCAGGTACGTGAAGGAAAAAGAGGTGATAGAAGAATTACTATTTTGTGAGCCACTGGAGGTGAATACGAGAGGAATTGATGTTTTCAATCGCATCAAAGTTTTTTTACTAAATATCAATTACCAAAGAATGTGATTGGCTCTATATGCACTGATGGAGCCCCAGCAATGTTAGGCAAAAATTCAGGATTTTTTCCACATATGAAAAGAGAATTACCGGAAGTTATAATAACGCATTCTATGTTGCATCGTCATGCACTTGCGTCGAAAGCATTGCCAGAAAGTTTAAAACAACATCTAACTACAGCAGTAAATGCAGTAAAATACATCCGAGGCGAGCGCTTAATCATCGCATTTTTTGTGGATTTAGTGAAAGATTTTGATAGTAATTATGCAATGCTGAGGCTGGCCTACTTAGCAGACATATTTAGCCATTTAAATGAATTGAATCTATCGATGCAAGGATTTGGCATAAATATAATAATACTTAGTGAAAAATTATCTTCATTTATCGCAAAATTAGAAATTTGGATACGTCGAGTAGAAAAGGGGAATTTTGCAAACTTTCCCTCGCTTGATTCTGTTATTGCGAAAAATGAAAAGAATACAATTATACCCGACATTGTAATACATTTGAGACGATTGAGCGAATCATTCAATGGATATTTTTCTACCGGAAATATTACCAAAACTCAGAGATGGATACTGGATCCATTTTTATTTGACTTAAATTTGATGATCTGAAAAAAGATCAACTTATTCAAATGCGAGCAAGTAGATATGTTCAAATGGAACTCGAACAATTAGAATTGCAGCAATTCTGGTGTTCACAGTTACAGCGTTATCGAGAGTTGATGAACGAAGCACTGCAGTTACTCTTACCCTTTGCTACCACCTACTTGTGCGAAATGGGATTTTCATCGATGGTGTGTATTTAATTATGGCAAAGCCCACTAGGGCTATCTACCTAAGGGGAGAGATGCCTTCTTGGAGGACTTTCTAAGGGAAACTGGCTCGTATACACGTTACACATGGGGAAAACCACGAAAACACCCATGCAGCCAGCCCGTTCGCGGGATTCGAACATCGGACCGAACTACCAGTGTTCAGCGACTTTACCGGTCGGCCGCTGGTGGGCCCCGAGATTTTCATCGCTTTTGCATATAAAAACCAAAGCGAGAAATCGCTTAAATGCAAGTGATCGCTTAAATTCGTATGTCTTTCAAAAAAGGAACCTCGCTTCGCCATTCGCCAGTATAATAATGAGCAAACAACAGACTAGTCATTAATAAAAATAATATTGTTTTATTTTTATATAAAATGTACAATGTTTTTCAATAAACAATAAGTTTCGCATAAAATGTACTTTTCTAGACTAAAAAAATTAAAACACATTTTTCAATGGGGTGCGACTCTCTAGAAAGGTTAAGAAACACTGATTTAGAGGAACAGTTTCTTTGAAATCTCAGATAAACTGAGATTTTCCCCTTATTTTGGTACAAGATGAACTAAGCAGAATTTAACCAAGCTCGCATAACGTACAACAACGTAAAACTAACACGGCGCCCTGTAATGATTTTAGTAAAAACTGATATATACTTCGTTATTTTTTTTTTTTTTTTTTTTTTTTTTTTTTTTTTTAGGAAATGAGTTTTCGATAATCCCCACCCATTTTGGCAGATTTTTTTCACCGTTTTCGAAATATTCGCAAAAAACTAATACAGATCACGCATAATTCCGCTTATATTTTCTGCCCTCTTCTGTATAGTTCGAGCTGTTCTAAACAGTAAACGAATAGGGCGTCATTTACCGTTTTGGCCAATCTTTGGAATATGGTAACAGGTAGTTTGGCGACGTTTTGGTAAAGCGATAAAGGTTACTAGCTAGGACTTTAGCAGTGTACATGGATAAAGTCAAGAGTGTGCGCAATGCCATTTTTGTGCAATTCTGGAATGTTTTTTTAAGTGAAAATAGGTCGACGTGTACATGGATGATACCGTGTACGTGCAATTCTTAAAAACGCGGCAAGCAGTTTGCGATTCTGCACTTTCTCCCAATTTCGCACCTAATCTACGCCATGATCAAGCACTTTTGTTCCATAGCGTTCTAGCAGAAGCGTAATTCGGCTAGCAGATTGTTGAAAAAAAATTTTGAGTTAAAAAAAAAAAAAATGCCTTTACTTCGTGAAACCAAAATGGCGTCAAAACAAAAACTAGCAAGTTGCTGTAGCAGGGTTGGTCGCCAAATTTTCGCCAAAAAATCGCCAAGTTACCATAATCCAAAGATTAACCGATTTCTTTCACAGTTTTCGAAATATTCGCAAAATACTAATACAGAGCACGCATAATTCCGCTTATATTTTCTGCACTCTTCTGTATAGTTCGAGCTGTTCTAAAGAGTACACGAATAGGGCATCATTTAAAGTTTTTGATAGGAATTGATAGTTTTAACGCAACAACGGCACCTAACCCAAGATGAGTGATGTTGGCACGACATTCTAATATACATGCCATGAGACCTTGTGGGTGACACAAACGGTTTTGCATATTTAACCTTCATTTTACTTTTAAGTTCACAAGGGCAATATTTCATGAAGATAGAAACACAATTGTAAACTTGTATATATTATACACAAACAAAGAGACACTCATATCTTTTACAGATATAGAAGATTTTAATGAATTCAGGCGGTGTGATTTTATGGGTCCAGAAATAATCGAAATGGAACGATCTTTATCGCTTTAAAATCGCTGGCTTTGTTAATTAATAAGAGAATAAATGTGAATAAAAAATATCTCGTCTTCACTGAACGTTAAAACAGTGCCGCATGCAAGATAAAAATATATCATTTCGTGCAGTGGCAATATATTTCTTTTAAATTACAAAGTTTTTAATTCAATTCGAAAGACAAATATGTTGCGAGAAGCAATGCACTTCTAATCACCGAGTTTTTGTGGTTAAATTTGAGACATCCTTCCCTTTTCACAGTGGCAAAACAAAGCTTTACCCATGACACGCTGTCCTTACCGCGTTATATCATAAAATGTGAGCTACCATTTCTGATACGAGGAAATTTAAGTGTAAATTTCAGTTTTAAATAAAACGAATTTTAATTTCATATTATTGAATTAAACTGGAAAATACGCCAACATACCTCATATATCTCAACATTTATAGGTCTCTCATATTCCTCTTTCAATCAGTCTAACCCTCTCCCCCCCCTTCTGACAAATTTAGCCTCGGGCAGTAAGGACCGTCCGGATAGACTAATTCATTCGACTTTTAAGCTCTGAAAAAATATCTTTAATGTTTAAAATACAAAGATGAATATCAATAATTCGAAGACTATCTAGTACTCTTTGAAACGTCTTGAACTGTACGACATCGGTTATATTTAACATTAAATTTTGTTATTTACAGAAGTATCTTTCGGTTGAACTTGTATAAGACACCATTGTAACCCACCCTTCATTGCGTTGTGATCCCTTCTGTAAATATTTCAGGAATAAATTTCCATAACACAATTTAATATATACGCATGCTTAATTACGATCATACTTATTTTTATTAAATCATGCATTTTTTGTTGCAAATGCTGCAACCTTTGGGTTGGTTCGTTGTGGATTTCTGGCGCAAAATCTCAAAGGCTATCTGCGCCGAAACATGTATCAGGTACTTGAAGAAGTAAAGTGAGTAAAAACACAAGTTATAGAGACACAAATAACGCAGAAAACTCAGAAGCAAACTAATATACACACAAAAAACTTAGAAGC
Source organism: Stegodyphus dumicola (assembly GCF_044657685.1). Classification (NCBI taxonomy): domain Eukaryota; kingdom Metazoa; phylum Arthropoda; class Arachnida; order Araneae; family Eresidae; genus Stegodyphus; species Stegodyphus dumicola. The sequence goes on along the minus strand of NC_140780.1, from coordinate 51,216 downwards.
CCTGATGAAATCAACAGAAATAATAAAATGAAGGAAGCTGAGATGAACGATAAAATTCAACTATTAAAACAGATAAAATTCATTTATTAAAACGGGTAAAATTCATATAGGATCAACATTTAAAATACATTAAAGAAATATTAAAACCATTTCAGAATGTGTCATGAAAACCAGTATCCCTTAAATATAAGAATATGTGTTGTCCAATTAGTTGATGAAGAGTTACCTCCGAACCATTAAAATATTTCCCACAAAGTGCATTCAAGTACGGGCGTTATACTAAAATGTAAACACACAGAATGTACAAACCTATATCTGCGAGAAATGGGCTGTTTCTCCACTTTTAAAAGGTAATTCAAAGGTAGGCCATGAACGGCGAGTAAAAGGTACAGTGCGCAAAAAACAAAATGAGGCAAGTCTATAGCCGTCAATTGACCATTCTCTGTTCCATTTGACGAAATTCAAATTGCGTTGTTCGTGTCTTGAAAGTGCGTCTTAGGATATATAGTAGACTTAAGTACAGCGTTGTTCTAATATAGGTAATTTGACATAAAATAGGACTTTTTCTGAAATGACATGCCAATTTGTTTCCATATTTCGATTCCTCTAATTCCAAACCTCTAACTCTGACTCATTTTCAAACCTCTGATTATGATAAAGCATCCAAAGGCTCTCTACCTAAATGAAGAGATGCCTTTATGGAAGACTTTCTAAGGAAAACTGGCTCATATCGTCGGTACACACGGAGAGATCAGCGAAAATACCCTTCGCATGGAAACGGGCTCAGGTCAAACCAGTGCTCAACTGCTTCAGTGTTCAGCGACCGTGAGTGCTGGTCGACTCCTCAGTTACTCAGAAAGTTATAATACTTGACCTAAGCATCTGCACATTTTCCAGTATAATTTGTACATTATGTATTTGCAGGCAATACTTGTAGAATTATCAACAATTTAAAAGTTGTTTTAGTCCGACTGAGTATAATTTTTTTTTAAATAAATGCCATATGTGTTTACATTTGAAACTTGGAACAGTGAACTAAGTAAGCTTTTTCTCACAATCACACAAACTTACCCATGTGTTTCAAAATGCATAAAACAGAAAAAGCACTGTATACATAAGCGTGAAATAAGAAAACATGCTTAAACAGCAAAAACAATTTTGTCATCCCCACATGCACGTATTTTAAAGTTATTAAACGTGACAGACTCAATCATTCCCTAATTATATTGTATGTAAATACATTTGCTTTACATGAAAAAGCGGGAAAATAAGAAAGCATAAAAACTATAAAATTCCCCAAAACTTGTCAAATAATCCCTTCTTTCACGCATAACAAAATTAATGAAGACAAAAATCAAACACAAAATTTCTTAAACAGAGCCAGTAAATGCTCCTAATATTCAAACTAAAAGCACAAAAGCACTAAGTCATGCATTTTCAACACCTCAGTTTAATTTCAAGGTCTATAAATTCTCAATGTCAAATGAAAACATACCTGTTATATTAAGTTTAATGGCTCCAGCACATAAAAGAACTCAAAATTCCGAATATGCTTTCTTATGACGTCAAATTTCTTTATAAACCAGTATCGAAGCACGTAGATTAACACAACGCAACACCAAAAATCCAACCACACGGTTTTTTTTCTTTCACCGAAATATCGCATAAAAACTAAAAGCTCATAAATCACACAAACATGTCGCCGCTCATGTGCAGAACTTCCCCAATTTGGCACAAGAAAATTTTCTGTAATATCGGGTATGGGCCCACGAACGGCCGAGCGGTAAATTCGCTGAACACTGGTAATTCGTTCCGAGGTTCGACTCCCGCGAATGAGCAACTACTGCATGGGCGTTTTCGTGGTTTTCCCCATGTGTAACGTCTAGGATTCGAACCTCGGTAGAGGATTCGTAGAGAGCTTTCTAAGGGAAACTGGATCGTTAGAACTTACAAATGGGCAAAACAAAACGCCCATGCAGCCAGCCCGTTCACCGGGATTCTAATCTCGGAGAGAAGTACCAGTGTTTACGCTGGGCCCACTAAGGGTTGAGACTAATACATTTAAATGCTTTCAAACAAGAGCTCATCTTCATATTGAGCTCGGCCCACCAGCGGCCGAGCGGTAAAGTCGCTGAACACTGGTAGTTCGGTCGGAGGTTAGAATCCCGCGAACGGGCTGGCTGCATGGGTGTTTTTGTGGTTTTCCCCATGTGTAACGTGTATACGAGCCAGTTTCCCTTTCAAAGTCCTCCACGAAGGCATCTCTCCCTTAAGGCAGATAGCCCTCGAGTGCTTTGCCGTAATCTAATAAACCAAACCAAACCAAAATCATATTGAGCTCATTCTCATTGCATTTGGTAAAACTCTAAGAACATATTTAAGGCTCTTAAATATAATGTGTGGTTCTCGATCACATACCTGTTTTAAATATCAACTCTGAAAAATTATAGATAATGATATGTATTTCTTTATGAAAATCTGTTCAGAGCTTTGCTTAAAAAGTACGACTTCTAGTTTTTGAATTTTAGCCAAAATCCAGAACGTTGTTCTCATTGATGCAAAACTTTTAAATACGAAAATTTGAAAAGTTTTGGAATAAGCGCTAATCGTATAAAATCCTTATTTATAATATCATTTTGTGGTCCGTTTTTCAGCATCGGTTACATGTTTGCAATGATAACATTTTTAGTCATTATTAAAACCTCAGCAATAAATTATAGGAAAACGATTAAATAAAGAAAAGTAGTTGAACGTCCTTCAAAGAATGAAGAACTCACTCTCATTATTCAGTGTTGGAAACTAGCTATAATAACATTGTTAAAACGATCATTTGAAATAATCGTGAATGGCATTAAAAAGAAAAACCAAATTCTGAAAGCCTTCAGATTTTACATTACGCCCAAAAGGACGTTTTTAACGTTTTGTGTGTTACCTTTATTTACTAAATATCATGTTCTTCGTACTTAAACCGTAATATTCAGTTCAACGGCAGTATTGCAAAATAATTTTAAAATGAGCATATCTTTAGAATTTCCGATACACAGTCTCCCGCGCGCATATTCACAAAGCCTACAGACCATTTCACTACGGTCTGCTCTCATTGGATGAAACATTTGTTCGGCGGTCATATTTGGAATGGCAAGTTATCGCCCTGTAGGCGTAGTAATTAACGCCAAACAAACGGAAACAGCGTTTATTTCATTCGATATTTTTTAAGTTTATGAATGAAATCTTGGAGGAATTGTGTGGAATATATTTTAAATAACTTACTGATCTTATTAATAGTTTATTTGTATTTGAATTTAAACTTTTAGAAGTACGTAATTGTTTTACAAGAAAAAGGTGTTTGCATGGAGATAGCATATGCACTTTTTCGTCATTTCTGTTAGAAAGAGTATGATGTGTAAATTTCCGTAGAGCATTCATTTATACAAATAAAGGAATATTAAAAATAAACCAAATGAAAACATTGAGTAAGCATTTAAGGGCGTCGGATACCTATTCTTTTTTACCTAAATTAAGTATAACTAAAATTATATTTTATTCCATTATGCGCTATTTCTATTGAAACGCTTTTCTGGATCTTGGATCGTAATCTTGCTACTGGTATCTACTACAAAGAGTACAAACCAGTAAATAAAAATGAGAAAAATTAACAAAAATAGAGACAATAAAGGTGTTTAATTTTTAACACCGCACCCGAAGGCGAAAAGACAAATAATGATAAAGTCATTCAATAAAGTTAAAATAAATATTAATACGTGTAGAGCAGAACTGATGAAAGCTACGAGCGAAGATAGAACCTGCGATCTGGAGGTCTGAGAATTCTTTTCCGCGCTCGTTACCGCTGAGCTGTGATTTCTCTGGTGAGTTACGCACAATTTTTAGTACACAAGGCTCAAACACAAATTGTAAAGGCTATGAATCAAAAGTCGCCAAGCACTAGGTTCTGTAACCCTACGTTTCCTTTTTTAAGCAATCGGAGCAAACAGCAGTAGAAACGGTCTGTAGGCTTTGTGAATAAGCCTCCTGCGCTGGCGATGAAAATGTCTCTTCCCGTACAGTGTTGCCATTGCTCGCTTTGAAATTGTTGAGTTTGTTAACCGAAATTCGTTAAGTTTTATAAAGTATGAAACAGATAATAAAACAAATTCCAAATTAGGCTTCCAGATGCCCAAATTTGCCAGATTCGGGTGGCGGATTACGTTATTAAAAATTCGATGGTAGCGTTGTTTTATCACAAGGCGAGAAACATAAATACATTTATCCAGATTCTTCATTATTTAATTTCTTTAAATGTAACACAGGGATATTGGATGGCAACACTTTGAAAAGTGATTCGCCGCATATAGCCTTTAGCAAGTTATAGAAACACAAATAATACAGATAACGTACAAGCACACTAATACACATCCAGATAACTTACGAGCACACTGATAAAATCAACAGAAATAACAAAATAAAGAAAGCTGAGATAAACGATAAAATTCGGATACTTCAACTATTAAAATCAGGAAAAGATCCTATATTATCAACTTCTAAAATAAATTAAAGAAATATTAAAACCATTTCAGAATGAGTGATAAAAAGCAGTATCTCAATACCAGAATGTATTTGTATTAAAGTCTTGTCCGGTTAGATGATGAAGAGTTACCTCAGAACCATTAGAATATTTCCCACAAAGTGCATTAAAGTACGGACGTTTTACTAAAATGTGAAAATCGGAATGTGCAGAAGTACATCTGCGAAAAATGGATTCTTTCTGTGTTATGTTGAGGTAGGCCATGAATGGCCAGCTCTAAGGCGAGTTAAAAGCCCTCCCTCTCTCCGATTTCTGTCTGTCTCCCAATTCTTTCGTTTTAATGTTCCTCAGCTTGCTTTTAAGCTGAGTATCCCAGAATAGTTGCCACTTGTACAAGGCCTTCTGCTTGATAACAATAACAATGCTGTGATCTTTATAAGGAATGAGCCAAATGGACATTTCAACCATATTTCCTGCTGAAAGCCAGTATAACCGCAAAGTTCCAAAGTTCCAAAGACATTTCAACCGCAGACTTTGCTGTGATTTCTGCCAACTCATTAGCTTTTATATAGTGGGTTAAAAAAAGTATTGGCAATTGTTTATAATTGATCCTATTTCCTAACAAAGGACATTTTTATCTGGATATAACGAACACACAAGTAATATACACACAAATCTAAAGAAGCTTTCATTTTAATATGCCTTTTACACAAAATATACAACAAAAACATAAATTTGCATGTAAAAAATATATTGGCAAATTTCTAACTTCTATGCAAATTTTGTTATGTTGAGGTCACGTGTTTAGAGTGACAAGAAACCCTGTTAATTTAAAGTTTGCAATGCGACTTCAAAACTTTTAAAACGTTATTTTGCTAATATTGTGATAAATTGCTAATATTGTGTTCGAGATCGAAGGAATTGGATGCTAATGTTAAAAACATGATTATTCAGCTGAGAAGTGAGGGTTTAACACATCCTGTTATAGGATTACAACTGAACATAAGTTTATTTACTGTTAGAAGTGTTGTAAAAAAGTTCAAAGAGACAGGACTGACTAAAAATAAGATTAGAAGTGGACGGCCTCGAATACTTTCTGGAAAATAAAACGTGGCATTATCAAAGAAGTTAAGATAAGTGCACCTCAGTTAGCCAGAGATGTTGCTAATACTTCGCATAAAACTTTTAGTATACAGACTATACGGAATGTTTGCCATAGAGGAAGTTAGTATGGAATGGCAGCTAGAAAGAACCCTTTCTTTTCAGAAATAAACAAGTGAAAAAATTGGATTTTGCAAAATCTGATGTTAATTTATCAGATGAACTTTGGAACACAGTTGTTTGGTCCTACGAATCAAAGTTTAACATTTTTGGGGAGTGACGGACAACAATATGTGTGGAGAAAGCCAAACACCGAACTAGGAAAACAACATTTAACACCGACAGGAAAACATGTTGTAGGGAGTATCGTAGTTCGGGGTTGCATGGCAGCAAAAAGAGTGAGTAGCCTACTCTTCATTGATGGCAATATGACAGCACATACATACACCGACATATTGCGCCATAACATGAAATTCAGTGCCTCAAAACTTGGCTTAGGAACATCATTTTGTATTTCAACAGGACAATGAACCTAAGGATACAGTGAACCTCAACTGGCAGTCGTTACTCTATAATACTCCTCGCGAGTTAAAGACACCGCTTCAATCGTCCGACATAAATTCGATTGAAAATTTATGGCACAAACTGGACCTAGAATTCAGGAAATATAAAATTTCGTATAAAGAGGAACTTAAGCGTATACTCCTGCAAGAGTGGCACAGAATCCCTATCAAAACTTTGGTTTTTCAAAATAGGACCTTTTAAATAACCAGGACTTGGGTTTTCTGTATGAGAAATAGATTACAAGCCGTTATGAGCGCAAAAGGTATGAGCACAAAGTATTAAATTTTGTTTCCTCATTTTCCTGTATGATCTTGCCAATACTTTTTCGACATCCAAATTTACGTTTTTGTTGTATATTTTGTGTAAAAGGCATATTAAAACGAAGGTTTTCTTAGATTGGCGTGTTTATTATCTCTTGTGTTCGTTATGACTGGCTAAAATTATGAAGCATTTCCTTTGTTACCTAAATGTGATAAATTATAGACAATTTCTAATACTTTTTTTTACCTAATTTAACGCCCAGGAACCCAGCAGTAAAGAATCTCATATCCACGGCTCTTCCAATTGAAGTTTAACTTCAGATCTTTCAACTACTACAGGATTCCCGAGAGAGCAGCTCGTGAGAGCAACTCAGCGATTTCTTTCGAAACCACGCTCGTGAGTTGCTCATTCATATTTGACTACATCTATTTTGTAAATTATTGTCATCCTCTCAAAATCGTGCTGAAAGTAGAATTAAAAAATTGCTTTTAAATTAGTATCTAACAGATTGCCTACAATTTGAAAAACTGCTTTCTGCGATTTAAATGTTCACTTTTGGTCTCCCTGCTTAACAAATCTGTAATACCTTTTCTTAAAGTTAACATACAGATATAAAACTTCCTGAATTTTTTTTAAAAAATTCTGTCTCAAATACAGTCATTTAGTTACTTTTCACCAAAAGTGGCCATTTCAATGCAGATGTATACCTTAATTAAAATCAGTTTATGAAGGAGCCGTCCAGAGTAATACAAATACATTGAAACTTTATGCGCGGAAATAACTTCCATAATAATAATATTCAATGTGAAGGTTACATTACTTCTTTTTTTAAACTTAGTGTAATATTCTAAGATTCTGTCACGGCTAGTGCCGCTCTGTTCGGTATAATGATTAACGACGCTGACTACCGTACGGATATGGCAATGCTCGAATTCTGTAGAATGTATGAATATTTAAATGTGTATAGTACCTTTGCGGCATAGATATATTCAAAATCCGGAAATCCTTTCGAGGGCTCTGATAGTAGAGTTAGACAAGTGACGGGAAGACGCGGGCCCCATCCCTCTACCATTAAGATTAATTGGTGTAGGGCCACGTTCCCCATTATCTAGAGTTTGACCAATGAGGCCACATGGGAGGCTCACACAGGGCTCCCAAATCCAACGCCTAGATCATCCGGTTGGCAGTCCTGCTGACCAAATGCCACCGGGGAAGACTCCCGTCCAAAGTGCCCGGGTCCAGTATTTATTTATTTGATCAAATAATACTGTACATGGATAGTGATACATTTGCAGTTGTTTACATACCTCTGTTACTTACTTTGTTACTAACATACAAGCAATAGTTATTAACATACAATTCAATTGCAGACATATATACCAGGATTGTAGATACCTAGTTATATAAAACCATACTTGCTTAAATGGATTATCTGAGCCAAATTCCTACGTGCATACCTTAAACATACCAGATTACCTTTATATATAAATACTGTAAATTGGAATACATATAAATTTGAAGGAATACATACTTAAATGGGATAACTGATGTTAATCACTATGTACATTCCTGAAACAGACCTTACATTTGCTCTTATTTCGCGGTTATACAGTGACATTATGCCGTTACACTAAATATTACATTACATTACATTTATTATGCTTCTAATTACATGTACCACAACTTCACATATAGTGTTATATATTACTTATTTCATGTTACATAATTACATACTGCACATTACATTATACAATATCGCCAAACCTGCTATTATATTACTTGAGTTTACATTAACAATGTGACATTAATGGTTCAGTTACATAATACATTAACATAGGGCTGGTTACTTTACGTTACATTTAATACATGATTAATCATATATTGCTTATATACATGCTCGATATTACATACCTCGTTTGTTAAATTCCTTCTTTACATATTGCTGGGTTTGCAGTATTACTTCGGGCTTACTGCCATTACTACGTATGCATTCAAATACGTTACTCATTACATATAATTCGCTATGCTTTACACAGTTACATGTCTTATAGAGCGGTTTACAGTGACATTATGCTGTTACACTAAACATTACATTTACTATGCTTCTAATTACGTGTACCACGATTACGCATTTAATATTATGTATTACTTATTTACATGTTACATAATTACATACCACACATTACATGATACGATGTCGCCAAACCTGCTGTAATATTACTTGAGTTTACATTAACAATAGGACATCAATGTTTCAATTACATAATACATTTTCATACGGCTGGTTGCTTTACGTTACATTTAATACATGATAAATTACATATTGCTTATATACATGCTCGATATTACATACCGCATTTGCTAAATTCCTTCTGTACATATTGCTGAGTTTGCAGTATTACTTCTGGAGTAGAGTTAGAGAGGCGACACACCGTCGAACCGTGCCGCGAGATGTTCTGTATAAAATTTGGGCGGAACTACACAGTTAGTTCAGTGGGGTTATATCTGTACAACTAGAAGTCCCAATGAACAACAAAATTCTAGTGTTCCGGCCACTTGAACCTGTACCTAAATTAAGTTTTAAACTAATATTTTCGTGTGAAGTATGTCACTAGCGTACAAATCTAACATTTTCATGTCTTCGTGTTATATGGCAATCATCGATCCGTCGTAAAGACGAAATCCTAGATCGAATTCTGAAACTTTTATTAACGTCAATAGATGAAGGAGAGCAAGTTACAAAGAATTTATTCATTACTTCACTCGTTACTTTCCTCAAGACATAAAGGTCATAAAGGCAGTTTAGTCGTTCAATTTCCTGTGTTCTTGAGGACGAAAATATATGAAAGAGCTAAAATTATCGAAGGTTTGAATTTAGTGATTTTGAAGTTGATCAAGGATACACAGACATGTGAAGGTTACACATACGAATCTGTTAGTATTTCTAGATGGCTGGTTTGGTTTATTTAAATTTCGGCAAAGCCTCGAGGGCTATCTGCCTAATGGGAGGGATGCCTTAGTGGAGCACTTTCTAAGGGAAATTGACTCGTATAGACGTAACATGGGTAAAACCACGAAAACGCACATGAAGCTAGCCCGTTTCGAACCTCAGACCGAACTACCAGTGTTCAGCGACTTTACCGCTCGTGGGCGTTCTAGAAGGCGGTTTATTTCTAACGGAAAAGGAATTTACTAAAGAACTGGGATTCAGAAACCGTTTACAAGCTATGGGAAAGATTCAGAATGAATGTCGGATAAACTTATCTAGACGATGAAGGATGACTACGTAATGAGGCCTATGAATCTTGCAATAAATTACACAGTAAATCTTTCCTACAGAAAACTGTGAGACACTCTGAAAAGTAGATATATTACAACAAATATATTACAGTAAAACAAAGTAAAAAAAAAAAAAAAAAAACTCTTGAAGACGGAAAAGAAACACGACAAAGTAGAAACATAAAATTAGGCAAAACAACAACCTTATGTTATTCTTGGCTAAAATATACGCTAAAATATGCACTAAATACAAAATTGTTGCTGTACGATGCTTTGTCGATTTAAAAAAATAATAAAAAAAAAAAACTAAAAACTAAAACTAAACTCAGTGGCATAACAGCCCTAGTGGGCAAAGGCCTGCAGTGCCCGAAATCTGCATTCTTGACAGTGGGCCCCGGGGTGCGTAAGCATATGCCCTAAACAAGTGATCAGCTTCTCGCAGGATCCCCAGTGTTTAGTCCCCAAGCGAACTTGGTACTCATGTTATCAACCCAAGTGACGGAAATCAAGGGATGAAAGTCTGAGTCGACCTTGCACAGCCCGGGAATCGAATCCCTGACCTGTGGTGCTGCTGCGCGATGCGCTAGCCACTACGCCGCCGGGCTTTAAAATAAATAAAAGCTGAATAAATCTAAGAATAAGAATCAAAAACAAGAATGGAAAACAGAAATTTTGAAATTGTATTCTTAAGGTGGAAAATCACCAAGTTAAATTTTGCGTGTCTTCTAGCTTGAAAACACAAAGATTCGAAAGTCGGTGGCATTACGTCGAGATAGCGACTTTACGCGGGTACCCGTTTTTATGAACCTCTTCGAGTTTGCCTGAGCCAACTATGCTTGGACCTCACTAATAACTGCACATTTGAGAAGTTGTCACTCATTCTCGATCCTTCTAGAGTTCTTGGAATACGCCCAAAGCTTCTCGAAATGTAGTCCATTTAAATGCAGGTGACCTGTGGATTTTGGATCAAACCACAGTGAAAGATCTTAGCAATCATATTGCTATTTCTTTAGCGCTTTTTCTAGGTTTAGGCGCATTTGATTAGTTGAGTAACTAGAAAGTGTTCATTAATAAATAAGATAGTTAAAACGGTAAACGATTCAAAATCGCGATCTCTTCAAAGCAGATTCTATGTACTAGTACGTGAAGATACTATGAAAATAGAAAGCTGTACGGAATGCAATGTGTTCTTCCTACTGCACGCTGAAGTAGGATGGTTGTGTGGAGACTTTGACATGGGCATAAAATAGCGACCGCTGTTGCCCCATTAGACGTTATGTTAACTCTTAATTTAGGCTTACAATGCCCTACAGTTACATCATAATAAAATTAAAATGTAAATAGCCTTTCATAAAGAGTAAAAATAGTTTAAAGTAGCAGGTAACGAGAGAACACGTGTTTGAAATGAACTGCCTATTATTGCAGAAACCGAATTTATTGTAACTCCTTTAATGATACTCTGAGGAATAATATAAAATAGCTCTTGAAACGGTACGTTTCATTGAACTTTGGAAGAAACTTTTTGTACGGTTACAGTTTTGAGAGTATGACGTTGAGAAAAAATTGAGATAATAGAGTAAAGTTAAAAACTTTAAAACATAATTTCGTTTCGAGGACACTTGGAGGTAAGATGTCTCTATGCCTTGTATTTCCTTACCATCTATACCTTTTATCCACCCAGACAATATGTCATATTCAAAACACCCTAGTACGCTTTGTCATATTCAAAACAGAATTATAATCCATGGGTCCTTCTCCTTAATGGATGAATTATAATCCATGGGTCCTTCTCCTTAATGGATGAATTATAATCCATGGGTCCTTCTCCTTAATGGATGAATTATAATCCATGGGTCCTTCTCCTTACCCATAGATTATGATTCTTAAACATCATTAATTTGTAACATAAAGAATGCGCCTGAAGGGCTCCCCGGTAGAGAAGCTGATTCTACAAATGGCTCTGCGAGTCAAAAGGTATAGGAACCACCGAGTTAGAAGATAATAAATAACGACGCTTCAAATTTTCTGATTATAGATATTTTTATCTCTTAAAGGTACATTGCGCTGTCTTGAAAATTCTAAAACATATGTGTACGCCCAAGAGCATTACATTTAAACAACGGAACTTTCCCAAGCGGAATTATCAAAAAACCAAACTCGACTCTTTCCTTTAATAGCCCACATGCGGCCGAGCGGTAAAATGTCTAATACTGGTAGTTGGGTCCGCGATTCGAATCCCGCCAACGAGCTGGCTGCATGAGCGTTTACGTGGTTTTCTGGAGTGTAACGTGTACACGAACAGTTTCCTTTAGAACGTCTTCGACAAAGGCATTCTTTCCTTTAAGCAGATACTCCGCGAGGCTTTGCTGTTGTCACATAACCCAAACCAACATTTCCTTTAATATCCAAAACTGCATTACTTATTCTGGGTTATTTGAACACTGCAAAGCCCACACTTGTTTAAGGAAAAGGATGCATTCACAGAAAACGTCAAAGAAAACGGGCTAAAATCTACGCTATCCATGGAGAAAACCATGAAAACACCCATCAACAACAGGTCCGCTCTGGGAGGTTTCGAACTCAGATCGCACTCCCAGTGTTCAGGAACTCTAGCTACTCGCCCACTGGTCGAAGAATCGCATTGGTTATTACAGTGTTGAGGAAGCTCCCGAATACAAGCTGCCTAAGAACAGGAACGTCTTTGAGGAAAATTTTCTAAAATGAACTTGTTTATATTGCATACGGGAAAGTTAGCAAAAATATCATACAGTCAACTGGGACCCACAGTATTTGATTTTCAAGTGCCAGCCCACAAAGCTATATTGCAAAGTGAGGACACAAATTGCATTTGAGTACATTAAATGTCTACTAAATATTCTTCAATTACGACAAAAGATATATAGAGATATGTCAAGACACTGCCATGTCCACGTGAACCTCATATATTTCATAACTTAAATTAAAATCTCAATTATTGTGTTAACAATTTAATATATTACAGTAAAACTAAAAATTTAATATAATTTAATAATTTAAGATTTGGGAAATATCTGAAACGTGTTAGAAACGAAGCGAAGTGATATAACAAGATAATTAATTGCCTCGAGAATATGATAAACGCAGAAAGTATCGAATAATCAGAAGATACATAAAAAAATTCAGGTCCTAGATACTTAATATAGTTATTACATTTCTGATAAGCTATGTAAAAAGATCAACGTACCCAGTTTACTAGTTTACTGTTATCAAAAAGGACAATTGATAAATTAATTTTGTCCAGCATGTTATTAACAAAAGATGTCACAGGAAAGAATGACTATATTCTGTGAATGTATTGGTATTTTTTATTCGCATTTGAATCTGAAAATCTCTTGTGGGGCCTGGCTTCAAACTGGCGTGGTAATCGGAGATTTACTGGCTAACTGTGAATACAAAATGAAATCACCATACACAAACAATTTCTTTAATGCTGGGAGATATAAATGGAATTTGAAGATATAAATGTTTTAAATATATTCCAAGGTCTCAATTATTGTAGAAAAATATTCAGATCCAAATGGCTAGAAGATGTCTTAATATTTTGGAGTAGTTTAAGGAGTTGGAATTCCCTATACCGACAATGTTAAATTGGCCATTTTCGATGTACCTTTTCTCAAAATCTGCTGTGTAGTTAAAGTACACATTATACTGAAATGAGCTTTTAAAACATTTTGAACTTTAGAGTAATATATAGAATATTGCAATAGGCATAGTAAAATTTAGCACTTTTCTCACAAAAAACAATTTGTGAATTTTTTTTTCTTAGTTCATCACAAAAAGCTCATTTCAATAAATATTAGGAAACACAATAAATAGTAATCAAGGACATGATAAACATGCCGCTGATAAAATCACGTTTCTTCCAGCAAGATGATTTTGAATTTATTAGCAATACAGATATTTAGAAAAAGAGTTTGAATATTGCATATAAAATCCATGTTTGTCAAAAGTAGCTTTCGTTAAAGGCTTCAACTATAACTGAGGTAACGTGTAATGCCGTTAAAAACTGAAATTTAGTTTCGAAAGTTTGTTATGGAAGCAAATGTTCAGCGATAAGAAAATAATGTGATGTATACATTTTCTCATATCACGCTTTAATATATTTCACTAGCTAAATAACACTAGGTAAATATAAGGATGTTGGTGTACATGATTATGTTAAAGCTTCGAGAATTATCTACCTAAGGGAAGGGATGCCTTTGTGGAAGACTTGCTCGTATACACGTTACACATGGGGAAAACCACGAAAACTCCCAAGCAGCCAGCATGGGCTAGTCGGCCTACAGACATAGGGAATTTATTTAGCGGAATATTTCATTCGCGATACCCTAGTCGTTAGTGAAATCTAAAGTTAATTTTCAGCTCAAACACATTTCTTACTTGCATTCAAATACGCATTCTTACACCTTGCATACAATAATGCCTACAGGTCTGAGATGTGTCAAGTAATTACTCGTCAAAAATGGTCAAACACTATTTTGTCCGCTAGATTTCAAACACTTTCAAATTGGACATCAAGATTGTCAGATAGATTTCAAACGGTTTCGAGTGATCAAAATTTCGCACCTCAAAACCAAAAGAAATTTACTTTGCTATTTAAAATCTTAGCGAATTATCGTCTAACAAAATCATTGTCATCATTCAACTTGAATAAAAGGCAATATTAAAATATTCACTATGCTTTATATAAGCTGCAGTCATTATTAGAAATAGCCTTTCTTCAAAATGGTTTATAACGTTTGACTAAGTTTTATTCGAGGAAATAAGCGTTTAAGATTTACTTCGTAAATTTTAATACAGATATTTTGAGTTTTTATGTATTTTTGCCTTGTTGCAAAGTGAAAACTGAATTAATTGAATGAGAAATAGTCAATCGTCTGTGAAAAAGTTTCTTTTTTGTTATATTTGCTTAATTTCTTTTATACATCGTTCTAGCTTTATTATAGTATTTGAATAGAACATGTGTCAACGATTAGATAATTCTTTAAATGATATAAATTTTGTGCATTCTGAGTTATAATATGAACGAAATATAATACTGTTAAGTGAACCTAGCGCCAGAGTGTCGCAATGGTAAACAAAGTGAATTTTAAAGAATGCATTTATTCTATTGTGGTTTATGCGGTGTCGGCGAAGTAGGTTTAATTCAATCCAATAAGTTTAAATGAAATGCAAGAAAAAATGCGTATAATTTAATATTCCGTACAAGGAAGTCATGTGGTGTACACATCAGATTTTTTTTCATTGCACTATTGATTTATTTTATTGCATATTTACTATGCAGATAGATTTAATTTGGCAATGTACTTATAAATTGCCCTACTTATTCATTGTATTACTTTTATGATTTATGCTCTGTTTCATATACTGGCATTGCAATATGCTCTAGAATCCTAGTTTCTTAAATCTGTAGCCATTGTACAGCCACCTAGCCTCTGCTAGGCCATTTTGCTGATGCAATAACGGGCGTTCGGATCCAAATGCGGAAAAATTGCGGGACTGTGTGAAATGGCGAAACAAAGCGTAAGGGGACGCTCGTAAACAAACGCTTGCATCTTTCGGTATTCGTGTGGTGATCTGGTGTTAAGTCAGCTGGAAAGACATTTGGAAAATGTGTTGTTCAAAGTAAGTACGAATAGAAAAAAGAAAACGCGGACGAAGAGAGTTTAGCGAGGTACCGTGTAGATTTTTATTGAAAGACGGGTGACCGCAGTGCGAAAGATATTGCATAACTATGGCCATTGTAACCTAAGTATCATGACTGCATCTAATTAGAAGTTATACTACAGGTACAGGTAGAAGCTAGCCAGCACCTCCGTAGTACCATTGGTAATTGAGGTACTGCTGAACCTAGCTAACTGTTAAAACTTTTCACCCCAATTTTGAGGGAGAACACCCCGGGGCGTGGTCCGAGGTTCTCCCGCCCCTCTTTTTTTTTTTTTTTTTTTTTTACCATCAACCACTTGAGAGGACTTTCTGAGATAACTGAGTTCTGGTATTAATAGTGTGTAGTACTGCTTGAATTACTTGTAAAATGTTATGCGTGAAATTACGTTATAAATCCTCTCCAGTACAAAATATAACTACGCACACAAAATATAAAGGTTACGAAAGTTTTTTAAGTTCGGCGAATTCAGTCATGCAATCTACCTTAAAAAGTTGATGAGGACAATCAATATCATAAAATCACTTAGCAAAATACTAAAAGAGAAGTAAAACAGTACTTACAACCCTAATTAAGGCAAATATATTCAATTTAATCGCACATAAGCTCCAAACAGGTAAGGCTGCAACTGATCAGCAATTATGTTCAGAGAGCCCTCGTTTTTCATGGTCTGTTCTATCAATTAAGGGTCTCAGAGCCGGCCCTAAGAACGTTCCCCAAAGCATAATACCCGCTACTACCACCAGCCTGTGTATGACCTGCTGTACAGGGAAGGGGGCAGCGAATGCACGCCTGGAAGACGGCACATCCTGACTAGAGCATCGACATGATAAATGAGAAATCGTGACCAGGCAGCTGTCTTCCACTTATCCATTGTCTAATCTTGTTATTCCCGGTCCTATTGTAAGCGTAGTTGGCAATGATGCTTAATCAACAGAGACAGACGAATGGAACGTCTGTTGCGCCGTCCAGTAGTGTCCGCTGAACTGTGTCTTCCGACACACATGTACTTGAAATTATGTGGTATTAAAGTGTAAGCTGAGCCACTGCCTGGCGTCGAAAGCGAGAAAGTCTTAGAAGACCTTTTTTTTATCCAACACCTTGACGTCTACTGCTGGTTTCGCCTTCATTTATCAACTATGCATAAGCACTAACAATGGCTGATCGTAAACAACCTGCCAAGTCTTGCAGATTCGGAGATACTCGTTCCGAATCTTCAACAATCACAATATGCCCTCTGTCAAATTCGCTTAGAGCCCATTACTCGCAAGTAAGCGAGAGAACAATTCCTTATCTTTTCCAGCAGCAGCTGAATACCATTCAAATTCAATCACCTGCGTCATCCAGAGAAGTTCATTGAAAAACGTGGGGATGGTCATAATGTTTTGGCTCGTCAATGTACTTATAGCTGAAAGCATCTCTTACCAAAAGTGCTATGATTAAAGTGGAAATAATTTGCTTTTAATCGCCAGAAAAGAATTTGAAAAGGCTTTAAGTGAGCTTAATCTGCTTTTCAAGGAGGTTAAAAAGGTTCTTTCTCTCGTTTTACGACAGATAAAACAGGAAAATAAAACTCTCGCAAAATTACGAACATAGTATTCCAAAATTATGAAGCAATTTTGTAGATTCGTAATAAAACTTTTACTATCTAACGCAACCGATACAATTTGTTAAAGAAGACATCAAATAATCTAAAATTGTTTCATCATACAGTGGCATAGATGACTTTTTATACACGTGCGTTGCCCAACCGGAATTGTGATTTGCGACGCTGACTGCTGTTTCGAAGGCATGGATGTTTGTAAATGTATAGTGTCTGTGTGGTATGGGACAATTTAAATATGTCTTCTAGAGAGGTTGATGGTAGAAGGCTCTCATACCCGTCCCTGCCCAATCGGGGGCAGAACTGAGCAAAGTCATAGTGTCACTTGTATTGTGTTAAAGGCTATTGCCAATGGCAAGCGCTTATCTTGCGCTCCTTGCCACGATGAATTTTGTCAGCTTGTTCTGATATTACTGCCAGAGAAGTGAGATAAGTCAGAATAACAGCAATAACAACAACATAGCTGTGATCAACTTGTATGAAAAATCAACAATAAATCGACGGTGAAAATCCAGTGGCGTAGCGAGGGGGGGGCAAGAGGGTGTATGATGCCCCGGGCGCCGCTCGCAAGGGGGCGCCAAATGGTCTCCAAACAAGATTTTCCGGAAAATTTCAATTTTTATTTTGATAGATTTCTGGAAAATGTATTTAAAATTAATAATCACTGTAATACAATTAATTATTTATTTCCTTGTATTGGCTGATAAAATGTGTAATAAAATGTTTGCAGTATATCAACCAAATATCTCCGTATACAAAACATTCTTTCTGACCACTTTATTTCTCTAAAATAGAGATATATTTTTATCTTTTTAAAGGAAATGCACGTATAGCTCCCGGTTTTTATTTTAAAACGATAACACGACCTTGTCCCGAATTTCTCAAACATATCCATTTTCCAGAAACCGATTCCATGGTCTGGAAATTACATTTTTGGAAACTTCTAACGCTTCCGCTACAAAGGATTGCGTTTGATTCTCCTGTAAACGACTGATGGCCTTCCTGGTTACCGATTCAACTAAGTCATCTTGCTGAGACATCAAATATTCATTGCTACAAAGCATTCAACGCGTGTCAATTGTTTTTAATCTGCTACAACAAAAGGAATGCTGCAGGCCGCTCCTTACTCCTTATCTAAAACGCATAGTTTTCGACGTCACAAACTAAATTTACATATTCCCCATTTTATAAACATTATAATTTTCCTTTATAATCTCTTCTATTTCCTTTTCTGAAATAGATTGTTGATTTTATGGTTATTTCATACCGAACCACAATATTCCCTAATTGTTTTGAGCAGTGAATGTGACTGCAAGATGTTCTAAAACACCATTACAGATCTATAGAGAAAATGTTTTTCTAAACCTAAGAGTCGCACTTCAAATATTCCTAACTATTGCATTATTAAATGCTAGCTATGAACGTTCGTTCAGCAAATTAAAATTAATTTTGACATATTTACAATCAACGATGGGACAAGATCCCCTAAGTCATCTGGCATTTTTGAATGTGGAAAGAGAAGAATTTGAAAGGATCGACTTTGATGAAGTAATTGATAAATTTGCTTCATCCAAGGCAAGAAAAATGTATACATAGTAATTAATTATATTAATGTATTATAACATTGTATTATTATTAAAAATATATCTACTTATCTATAATATAAAATTTTAATTGTTTAAAAACTGTACTTTTTTAAAAACAATTATAAAAATATGTAAAATAAATAATACTTTTTTAACTAATTCTACATCATCGTAAGTCTGATTTTTCCGCCGATACAGATACATTTCAGAATCCAATGCTAGTGTGGTTAGGTAGTGACTATTCTTAATATATTTTAGAGTATTTTATGGCAGATTTAGCATTTTATTATTATTTGCATTATTTTTATTACGAATATATTCTACAAATTATATTTCTATCAGTGTTTTTTTTGTGGGGGGGGGCGCCAAAAAGGTATTTTGCCCCGGGCGCCAGTTATGCTTGCTACGCCACTGTGAAAATCTTATTTATACTTCGAAACCAAGCCTGCTGAAAGCCTGCAGCACAAGTTTAGGCAGCATCCAATTCCATATTCTAGTGACCAGCATGATCCGTTGTAAACTTTCTCGTCATCGTATGATCATAACTGGCATAACATTTCCGAAAAATGAAGTCTTACGAGAGCGTTTATCTTTTTATCGGGGGCAGGTAAACTTTCTTGCGGAGCTGATAAATTAGTTTTGTCGCTGAAGTATTTCCTTCAGTTAATAAAAAATATGGAAGAAGTAAAAAATAGTAGCCATTATTTCGAATCATAAAGCTTTTTCTTTTGTAATTCCGAAACAAGTGCAAAAAAAGAACTAAAAGTTTTTACTGCAGGTATTGATAATTTAATGCTGTTTAACCTTAAAATTAATTAAATTAACAAATCATTGACTCTTGTTTAGGACATTTCTGAATGGTATAAAACAAAAATTTAAAATCGAAATTACATTTTTAGCTTCATGATAACGCAGTTTCAGGGATTTTTCCTTTTTGACCACGGAATGTGTAGTGGTGTCATCTACATTTAAATCTTGTAACTAATACTTCAAACATATTCCATACTTATATCTTCCATATTTATTATTTTAGTATTCCCTGTTGTTCAACTTACATTTTTTAAAGAAAAAGTAAAAATATAGTTTTTGAGCTTTATGCTTTAAAATAAAAAAATGCAAAATTATCTATTACCTTTTTTTACTTAGAATATTTTAAAATAGTTCTATCAATTGCCAAGTGATGTTGCCACTGTTGTGATATTGTGAATGTTACTGAGAGGAGAGAGGAATGATTTACTCGACGTATTTTACTCTTATTGGCTGGTTCAAAATATCTTAGGTTTCTCTCCTTTGAATGTTTAAATCTGGACTTCTTTTTAGATGAATATTTTAATAACGTAAATAAATAACTTTTGGTAACGTCAGAATCCTAAGATTAACCATAATAATAATTGAGACTAAAATCATATAAATCTTAAACGTTTTATAGAAGTTTTATATAATCTACAGGTCAGAGAGCAAGAACTAGTGATCCAAATGTTTTCGATGCTCCAAATCTTCAATTTTTCCCAAAAGTTCGATGACCAAATCTTTGATTTGCTGAACCGCAAAATCACTACATCGAAATACGCCATAGACAGAAACAGTTCATGGATGGGCATTAAGTCATTATATTACAGGATCCGCCCAACCGGGATAGCGGTTAGTGACTGACTGTCACGCCGAAGAATACAGTTTCGATTCCCGGATAAGGCGTGGATGTTTATAAATGTATAGTGTCTGTGTGGCATGGTGGTACTCGATCGAACTGCCAGCTTTCAGCGACTTTACCGCCGCAAGGGGGCATTAAGTGTGTAGGAGAAATAAGATATGTATAATTTAAAAATAAAAGTACTAAAAAGGAAGAACGTTTAGACAAGAGAGCTACCATCACACTTCTGGCCGAGTGCCCAGCTCGGGTTTTGCTGAAATGCTTTCTCGTGCTTTTCTCTTTTCTCAAAACATATCCACTGCCCAATGAATTAATGTTTTATCGAAATCTTGAAGGAGAGTATTGAAACAAATACGTGACTGAAATGTACGGGCCACATAAATTTCCTTCAGGGGCAGCATGCGACCCGCAGGCCGCCAGTTTGAAACTATATACTATACAATAGCTAGATATTTATATTTGCAATTTGCATAAATTATACAAAGCAAAGTGGACTTATTTAATAATTAAAATATTTTGGAATTGGAGCTTGAAATAATAGACAATGTTTTGTAATAATTTTTTTTTTTTTTTTTCGGGCTGCAGACATAAACACTGCATAAAAATAAGCAGCAAGAAACAAGCTGCTAGAAACAGAAGAAATGTCTAGTAGAAGCGCGACGAAATGTGAATGAAATGCGAGTAAAACATCGAAAGATTCCCAGTCAGCAGAAAAGAACAACGACGCTTTTTTTTTTTTTTTTCTCCTTGGAAGAAAAAATTAAATGCAGTGTGTATCTGTACACATGCTGCCCATAAAAAAAACTTTCTTTATATAAAATATGATGCGTAAATCTCTACATATTATAAAAGAAAGTGGTGTGTGTGTCTTTCGTTTGCGCTGCGCGTAAGCTAACAGACCCACGCTACGAAATTTGGTACATAGGTGCATCTAGACAAGAGCCAGTACACCTCGAAGCGATTTTTTAGAAATCCGAATTAGAATTTTTTTATTTTATGTTTCGTGACGAAATCACGTCATTTTGAGACATAATGGGCTATAGGAACCCAAGATTTTACTCTACACACTCCATTTTGACATCGTCATAAAACATAGGCATTTAGTTATTTTACGATTTTAAAATAAATTTCGTGTTTCAATAAATCGATTAAATTTGAATTTATTTAACAAAGGGAGCTTAACATCTTTTCAACGGGATTTTTTAAAAAAATGTTTATTTTGAAAAATGTACAGTTTTCTTTGATTTTTGGACACGTTAAACTTTCATCCTGTTATATAATACATTTTTATTGATTTTTTTTTTTGATAAAGTTGTTCTGTACTGCGCGGAATTTTATGTTTTTTGAGTTGCTTTCATGTTATTTTTTGCTTATTTCATTGTTTGTAAGATATTGAGAAGTTTTGCGTGATTTTTTTTCTTCAACGGAAAGTTGCTTAATTTTTTTATTAGGATAATTAAAATTTGTATTAAGGGATATAGCTTATTTGATAGTAATTTTTTTCTCTTGAAAATGTAAGATAAAATATCATTAATTATACTTTGCTTTTCAGAATTTTTTGCATTCTTTTATGTTATTTACTGCTCATTTCACTGTTTTTAAGATATTAAAAAGTTTTGAGTGATTTTCTTAAGAAACAAAGTTCTTAACCTCCTTTATACCATTTGAGGGAAGTTGGTTAATTTATTTATTGGGATAATTAATATTTGTATTAAGGGATATTGCTTATTTCATTGTAATTTTGTTATACGTAATAACTTTTTTTAATGAAGTTGTCCTGCAGAGTAAAAATTTTAAATTTAATGTTTGGTGTTTCCTTCAGACATTTTTCCGGTACATTTAAAAGCCAGACGAAGGCTCGCTGCGAAGCTGCTAGTATATAAAAAAAAAACGAGTTTTGCAAAGCGTATACTTTTAAATATGAATGATGTGAAGACCAAGGAAAGAGGGCAAAAAGTAATTCAAATGGAATTAGAGCAGAATGGAGTCTGAAGAAGATAAAATATACTTTCTAGAGTAGTAATAAAAGTTATATTGTCCCAGAAATCACAGTACTCATGATGTTAGCGGCAGAGAGGTAAAGTCGCTGAAGATTCGCATTTCAGTCCGGGACTCGAAACCCGGCATAAGCGGTTTCGCCCCTATAAACTGAAGCAGTATTTTCACAGTTCACGAATTATTTCGTTTATGTTAGAGCACGCCAATTTCATTAAAGGGTATCAGCAACCCTTATACCGACAATATTAAATAATTGGCCATTTTCAATGTACCTTTTCTCAAAACCTGCTGCAGATACAGGCTTGAAATTTTTGGAGTAATTAAAGTATACTAATCTTATTATACTGAAATGAGCTTTTGAAACATTTTGAATTTTAGAGTAATTTACAAAATATTTTGTTAGGCATAGTAAAATTTAGCACTTTTCTCACACAAAACATTTTTAAATTTTTTTTTCTTAGTTTATCACAAAAAGCTCATTTTATTAAACATTAGGAATAAGCCATAAAAATTTTAGATACCTTTGAGCAGTAGTTCCTGAGAAAAGGTAAATCGAGTATAAAAAAAATCACGTTTGGAGAAAAACGCGTTTTTATGTAAAAATCCTCGTTTATCAAAGCATTCGATGACAAATTAAAACTCGATTTTCTACAGTTATAATTTTCATAGAGATTAAAGAATGGTATTTTTAGAAAAATAAAAGTGTAGAGAATTTGAAAATACAAAAATCCGCAGTCACCGTTTTTTGAAGATTTTTGGGTTCCAACACCCCTTAACATAAAGGAAGTATGCTTTTGAGGAAGGCTTTCTAAGGAACATGGCTCGTGCTAATGTAAAACGTGGAGAAAACCGGAAAAAAAAGCCACCTGTTCCACGGGGTTTGTTCCCAGATCTAACCAGTAATTTTCGCTGATTTTACTTTTCTTCGGCTGCACGATTCTTCCTAAAACGGGGAGATTTGGTTTGTTTTATGTGATAACGGCAAAGCCTCATTGGCTATATTGCTAAGGGGAGAGATGCCATAATGGAGCACTTTCTACGAGATACTGGCTCGTTACATATTTGAAAAACCACGAATAAGCCCATGCAGCCAGCTCGTTCGCGGGATTCGAACCTCGGACCGAACTCCAAGTGTGCAGCGACATTACCGCTCGGCCGCTGGTGGGCCTTTAAAACGGGGAGGAGATTCGAAGCACTAGTCCAATGGATTTTGCAATATCTGTGCTTCACCACAACTGTGTGTTTAAGCTCTCGTGCCCACCAATCTAAAATGGCAATACTAACAATTCGCAAATACATGACTTCTCCTTAATGAGATGTATTATGCCTCCTTAATGATATATATGTAATCCTTCCAACAGCATGTGAACAAGCATCTTCTTATGCAGTGTTAGTGAACGCTTGTGTGCCTCACGGTGCACTAATTGCTGGGGCACTGCCCAATAATTAGTGCTACAACATCGTCGTGCTTTTTTATTAGTGTTTTTTATCTATGTTCTTAGCGACGCTACAATAATCAACGCCTTAGCAATCTAACTGCACTCTTCTGCACACATGAGTATTCACGAACTCATCATTCATCATTCAAGATGTACCTGTATTTATGTACAACAGAACTGTCCTGTTAAATATTTGCATAAGTCGCCTGTAGTAACGGCAACCGCCGGCAATAAAAGGAGGTGCTTTCCTTAGTGGCACCGCAGTTCCTTTTAGTTCGAGCCAGAATAGACCTGCCCGGGGCGGAAGCCAGGGGATGAGAGATTCCGGTTTCCGCCCTGTTCCGGTTCCCGTCTTGTTCCAGTCCTGTTCCGGTCCTGATCCAGTCCTATTCCAGTTCCAGCCTGGCCGTTTAAGTCCAAAACACGTAGAAGCGGATGTCTGAATTCAGCGGAATGGAGATATACGCCGAAAGGGCTAGATGGATTCTGTCTTTTAAGGGAAAGTGTTCTTCACCGTGCCGGCATAGCTGTTACTTTAAAGCACTTTGAAGTTTTCCACCCAGGATGTTAAGTTTTTGTTTGTGATGTTAAGTTTTCATCAGTGTTGAAGTTCCAGTTAAATAAACCTTATAAGTAAGTTTTAGACAAGGTTTTTGTGTTTTTCAGAAAATTTTAGATTCGAAGTCAGATATAGCACATAGGGTTATTATCGGAAAAATCAACATTTGGCATCAAGCGACAGGATATTATCTGCAAGGTAAGCGACTTTTTTATTTTTGAATTATGGAAGCTTTAAAATTAGCAAGAACTCAATATAGAAGACTATTCAGTAAAGCTTGTAATGAATTTGACAATGAAGAAACTAAATATAATCAGGAAGAAAAATTAATTAAAATAAAAGTTATTTCCGAGAAAGCTAAAATTTTGTTTGATACTGAAATGAAAATACGAGAATTAATGTTTAAAGAAATTACAGACGAGACTTTACTTATTAAGGAAATAGATGAATCTGAATTATATTTTGATAGGTGGAGACTTCTGGAAAGTAAAGTAAAAGATCTCACTTTTGGAACCCCGAATGTAACTTTAATTGATCCGTCCTTTGTTCAGAATAAAATGTTACATTATCCGAAGATTAAATTGCCTATCTTTGACGGCAACGTGAAGAAATGGCTAGGATTTTGGGGGCAATTCCAAAAGATTGATAAAGATCCTACATTAGATAATAATGATAAATTCGCTTATTTAGCACAGGCTATGGAGAATTCTCCTGCAGAGGAAATAGTTAAAAGCTTTCCGCCAACTGGCGATAGTTACAAGAGCGCAATCGAAGCATTGCAGACGCGTTTTGGTAACAAAGAATTACTAACGGAGATTTATATTCGTGATTTGCTAACCCTTGTTATTCAAAAACAAGGTACACATTCTTTGCGGGAACTATATGATGAACTCGAATCTAATCTAAGAGCCTTGGAGATATTGGGAATAAATAGAGGCAAATATTGCGCGATATTATATCCATTGGTAGAATCAGCATTGCCGAATGAAGTCTTAAAAACCTGGGAGAGACTTAGGTTTTCGCGTAAAGGATCAGAAAGTTTAACCGGCGAAAACGCCGAGTTAAGAGAAAGGGAATCTGACCTTGAGCGCCTTTTATGTTTCTTGCGCGGTGAAGTTGAAAGTGAGGAAAGAATTTCTTTAGCAGCTAAATCTTTCAATGTTTTCGATCGATTGGCTCACGGTAATAAGAAAGGGAATTCGGGTTTAAAGATAAGAGAACCTCGCTTAAAACCTACGGCAGCTGAACTGTTTACTTCTTCTAATGAAGCTAGAAAAGGCTGCATATTTTGTTCCAGTATAAATCATGGTTCTGCGGAATGTTTTCAGGCGCGTAACTTATCGTTGTCAGAAAGAGAAGTTTTGGTCCAAAGGACACGCTCTTGTTATCTGTGTCTGAAATCTGGACATTCTGTCAGGAGGTGTAGATTAAAAACAGTTTGTTTTACATGCGGCAAAAGGCATCATATTTTTCTATGTAAGGGCCATTCACAAATGAGTGAGACAAGGCAACGGAACAGCCTCCAAATCAGGCTGAAACACTCGCCAACATTTCTTCAAGGTCTCCTAAGGTTTTGCTGCAAACAATAAGAGTAATAATTAAAGGAGATAAAAAAAAATCTCGTTCGGCTCGAGCTATAATTGATACTGGTTCTCAAAGGTCATATATTCTACAAAGCGCAGCTCAAGATATGGGTTACAGGTATACGGTAAAGGAATACCTTAGCCACGCATTATTTGGCGGTACAACGACCAGTTTGTGTGAACATAAAGTTTACAAAATTCATTTATCTAATATGTCTGGCTCGTACAGTTGTAATTTTGATGCGTTAAGTCAGCCTGTTATTTGTAATAGTATACCTTCTATTGGACAAGGAATATGGCTTAAAGAGCTTGCTGACTGTGGAATAAGTTTAACAGATCGTTTAGAAGGACCCATAGAAATTTTAATAGGAGCCGATGTTGCAGGACGATTATTAACGGGGAATCGTAAACAAATTTCAAACGGTCTTGTAGCTATTGAAACAAAGTTAGGATGGACGGTTATGGGAAAAACCGGGGAGTTGAATAGTGAAGGTTCAACATTCTTAGTTACATCAATGTTGAATAAAGAGGCTTGTATTTCTGATTTATGGGCCCTCGACTCGCTTGGTATTACGGACCCATCCGAACAAAAGACTAAATTGGAATTGTATGAGGCTACCAGGCAACATTTTCTTGATACTGTAAAAATAGAAGATGACCGCTTTGTAGTGTCTTTGCCTTGGTTGGAAGGGCACCCTCCCCTGTCGGATAATTTTGAGTTATCGCTTAAAAGGTTGCACGGTACGATTAGGCAACTTGAAATAGATAATCTTCGCCAAGAGTATGAAAATATATTCCAAGAATGGCTCAAAGAGGGCATAATAGAGGAAGTACCCGTAAATGAATTAGATTTACCCCATCATTATTTGCCACATAGACATGTTGTTAAGGAACATAGTACTACGAAGTTACGGCCAGTATTTGACGCTTCGTCTAAAGTAAAGGGTTCTCCGAGTCTCAACGATTGTCTTGAAAAGGGATTAAACCTTATTTCATTTATTCCTACAATCTTAAATAGATTTCGCCAAGAAAAAATAGGGGTGATTTCTGATATTCGTAAAGCCTTTCTACAAATTGGCCTGAATTCTAGTGACAGAAACTTCCTCCGATTTCTTTGGATAAAGGGTGAAGATGGCTTGAAGCATTTTCGTCATTGTCGAGTCGTATTTGGTGTAACTAGTAGTCCACTTTTACTTGGAGCTGTTATTCAATATCACTTAAATTCAATTTTGGAGAAAAATGATGCAGATGAAAAATATTCTTCCAACATTATTGTTAAATTAATGAATAGTTTCTATGTTGATAACTGTGTAACAAGTGTTGGAAGTGAAGATGAATTACAGCGCTTCATGAAAGTATCTTCAGATGTTATGGCAGAACGAAAATTTGAATTGCGGGGTTGGGAATATACCGACTGTAGTTTAGAAACAGAATCTATTGCGAATGTATTAGGTTTGTTATGGGAAAGACAAGGCGATACTCTTCAAATAAATGTTGCTAATTTACAAAATCTTTGTTTCGAGAAAGTTACGAAAAGAAGTATTTTGGCAATAGCCCATAAAGTATTTGATCCCCTCGGTATAACATGTCCAGTCCTTATATTACCTAAGATGTTATTACAGCGTACATGGGAAACAAAAGTAAAATGGGACGAAGAAGTTAACACCGAAATTAAAAGTAAATTTTTGAAATGGGTAAAGGACATTTTTCTTTTGAAAAACATTAAAATTCCAAGGTGGATACGATATCAGCCAAAACAGTGTTCAATCCATGTTTTTTGTGACGCCAGTCAAGCAGCGTATGCGGCAGTAGTTTTTATTCGTGTAGAAGAACCTGAATCAGTTAAAGTACAGTTGCTTCAGGCTAGGTCTAGAGTTTCCCCTTGTGGTAAAAAGGAAACTACCATTGTAAGATTAGAATTGTTAGCAGCAACTATTGCAGACGCTCTAAAAGACTTTGAGGCCAGAAGTATATTTTTCTGGACAGATTCAACTACTGTCCTTGCATGGATAAAAAGGGAAGAACAATGGGGGACATTTGTAGAAAATAGAGTACAGGAAATAAGGCTTTTGACACGTGTGGAGGATTGGAGGCATATACCTCGTCACCTTAACCCTGCAGATCTTCCAAGTAGAGGGTGTTCAGTTCGCCAACTCTCCCAGTCAAAATGGTGGGAGGGTCCGAGCTGGCTTTTAAAATCGCAAGAAAATTGGCCGAGTGCCGAATTTATAACTGATGAAGCGGAAATAGCCAGCGAGAAAAAAAAGGCAGTGGTTTCATCTCTAGTGTCTACTGAAAGGTTTAGTTTGAGTGAGCGATTTTCTAGCTATCGAAAAACAGTTAGAGTTGTTGGTTGGATTCAACGATTTTTCTTTAATTGCAGAAATAAGAAAAAAAGGAAAGGTGAACTCACTGTTGATGAAATTGATTTTGCAGAAAAGGTTGTTATTCGCTTGATTCAATCGGAATCGTTTCAGGATATAGAAGACGCATGCTTACGAACTCTTAGTCCATTTTACGATGCGGGAATTCTAAGAATTAAAACTGGTGCGTTTCGAAGAGATGACACGTTAGAGTTTAGAACACCTATAATATTACCAGGAGAACATCCATTAGTTAGGAATTTAATTATGGAAGAACATAAAAAGAAAGGACATGCAGGTGTACAATATATACTGAATACCTTAAGGGAAAGGTTTTGGTTGTTATCTGGCAGAAGAACGGTGCGTTCTGTTTTGAGTAAATGCATTACTTGCAAGAGATATTCTGCTGCACCTGTTGACCACATATCAGCCCCACCGCCAATAGAGCGAGTAAATGATTCAGCAGTATTTCAAGTAACGGGTATAGACCTTTGTGGTCCTTTATTGTTGAGAAACAAAGAAAAGGCATGGATTTGTGTTTTTACATGCGCCGTTTATAGAGCGGTCCATTTGGAGTTGCTGACTTCTCTATCTACAGAAGTGTTTCTTCAGGCTTTTCATCGGTTCGTGTCACGAAGAGGTAAACCCACAACTGTGTACAGTGATAATGGAACTAATTTTGTAGGAGCTTCAAATGCATTTAAATTAATAGATTTTGAACAAATTAATCGGCAGGCAGCCAATGAGCGGATAACATGGAAATTTATTCCCCCAAGTGCTCCATGGTGGGGTGGTTGGTGGGAACGTCTGATCGGAATGATGAAGCAAGTCCTTAAAAAAGTTCTTAAACATGCTTGTTTAAATTATGAAGAAATGTACACGATACTGTGTGACTGTGAAGCGATTCTTAATGACCGACCGTTGACAGTAATTCCTTCCGATCCTGAATTTAAAGCTTTAACTCCTGCCGACTTTTTAAAAGAAATTAGAACTAGTAGTTTGCGGGATATAAAATACGGTATTAAATCAAGTAATTTACAAAGAAGATTTCAGTATATTCAAACTGTACGAGAAGCATTTAAAAATAGATTTCGTAAAGAATATTTGGGAATTCTCAAGGTTTCGCATAAAAGAGCTGAAAGGAAAGTTACTATTAAATTAGATGATATTGTTTTGATCGGTAGTAGTGACAAAAGACTTTTTTGGCAACTTGGTCGTGTCATAGAACTACTTCCAGGACCTGATGGAATGGATCGGCTTGCAAGAGTAAAGACCCGAAATGGAATTTTGCTTAGAGCAGTTCGAACTCTGTATCCTTTAGAGGTAGCGCAAAATGATGTACCCGTGAAGCTGCAGAATGAAAAACAAGATTCTTTGTCTGAACTTAAACTCAACATAGATGATAAATCTGTCAGGCCTGTAACACGATCTGGTAGAACTGTAACTCCGCCGGACAGATTGGCATATTAAGGCTCTTTTGCATTGTTTTACTTTGATGTGAAAGTTCACTTTTTTTTTTCTTTTTTTTTTTTTCTTTTTTTCTTTTTTTTTTTTTTTCCTTAGGTGGAAGGATGTTAAATATTTGCATAAGTCGCCTGTAGTAACGGCAACCGCCGGCAATAAAAGGAGGTGCTTTCCTTAGTGGCACCGCAGTTCCTTTTAGTTCGAGCCAGAATAGACCTGCCCGGGGCGGAAGCCAGGGGATGAGATATTCCGGTTTCCGCCCTGTTCCGGTTCCCGTCTTGTTGCGGATCCAGTCCTGTTCCGGTTCCCGTCTTGTTCCAGTCCTGTTCCGGTCCTGATCCAGTCCTATTCCAGTTCCAGCCTGGCCGTTTAAGTCCAAAACACGTAGGAGCGGATGTCTGAATTCAGCGGAATGGAGATATACGCCGAAAGGGCTAGATGGATTCCGTCTTTTAAGGGAAAGTGTTCTTCACCGTGCCGGCATAGCTGTTACTTTAAAGCACTTTGAAGTTTTCCACCCAGGATGTTAAGTTTTTGTTTGTGATGTTAAGTTTTCATCAGTGTTGAAGTTCCAGTTAAATAAACCTTTAAGTTTTAGACAAGGTTTTTGTGTTTTTCAGAAAATTTTAGATTCGAAGTCAGATATAGCACATAGGGTTATTATCGGAAAAATCAACAGTCCTACACTAACCTTGTGCTCCAGCTCTCGTGTGACTTCATGTACTCCATTTGTCTTTTTGTGCCTTAAGTGACTATGTGTATGTACCTGTTTTATGTGCTCTCTGTTTATGCATTTTACGCATTGTGTTTTGTGTATTGTGTGCCTATGTGTTTTTAGGTCTTTTTATGTGTACGTCTTATTGTAAAGTATTTTCAGTTTAACTTCCTACTATCTGTAACACCACAGCTTGCCTCTTCAATCTGTAATATAATCCTACTAATGCCCTTGTAAGGCCATGTACTTCCCTTTGACAACCTCAATAATCTCCTGGTGCTGCCTCGTGCGGCTCCAGGGAGCTTTTGCTGTAGTTAGACTAGGAAGTGGAACATATGCCTGTTTACCTCTGTTAGACACCAGGCGTTCCAGTCCTCCGTGACCTACCTACCTTTGATACCGGTTTCAAGGAACTCCATATACTTTTCTGAAAGCTCATGTCACAAGTAGAAGAACTGGGAAATCTTAGGGCAGAGGGACAAGCGTTTAGGAGCTATAGGGCGCACAAAGTATCAGAAAAATGTTGGAAACATGACGCCAAAAGTAGCTAAAATACTCGTTTCACGTGTTTATATGAACTAATAATAGAGTAAGAAGGTGGGGATCTTAATATAAAGGAAGAAACAACTCGTTGAAAAGAAACATTATACGTTGAGATGTTGAAAATGTGACTCGTTATTATCTTCAAACAAAATCCATTACAAGAGACAATCCATGTGCAATTCATCGAAGTTCCAACTGCTCTAGGGAGGACATCACGCATGCTCTATAAAGAAGTGGAGAGGGTCCATGCACGACCATTCAATTCATTCATATGATAGTCTATCTATTAAAAGTTACAAAACAGAATTCATGGATAAAGAGAATTTAAAGAAAGGAAAAAATGAGCCTACGGAAATCATCTATATTGTGTTCATTTAACGCTACAAACAAGGAAGCAACAAGGAAGTTATTTTTAAATATTTGAAACGTTTCATTTAAAAGAAAAAAAATGAGTTTATTTTCGTACATTTAAAAGTAAACTGACTTATTTTTACTGTTAACAAATCAATTATTAGGCCATGAAAATATTTTTGCATTTTATATGTATTTCAACGAATATGATGTTTTCAGGGGTATTTAAAAATTCCTTATCGTTATTATATAAACCTCTGGGTATTGGACTGTATTAAAACATGGTACTTTGCCTAAAATCTAACTAGTCTTCGTATCTTTAATGTTTAGATTTATATAACACGAAAGATTGACAGTTCAGTGAAGTCTGATTTCTTAGCTTTCCATTCCTCCTTTTGAACAAGGTTAACAGAAGAAAAATTCTTCTGTTGAATCTGGGCTACCTCCCACAATATTTCCCTGTTTTGAGAGAATATTTCTAACGGCAAAAGGTAAAATTAAGATTAAAGCTGTCTCTTAAAAATCCGAAAATTCGAATTGAAAACAACTTTAAACATAAAATGATCTCTGCAAACTATGTAAGAATTTCAAAGAAAATTTCAGGAAAGCTCAAGCCTTTCTCTGATTCAATTTTTTTTTAGCTCCAATTTTTTTTTTTTTCTTAATTCATTTACTTTAGAAAGTACACTTAGCCGAATTAAATGCATTGACTTCTGGATGGTCGTCTAGTGAAACCGTATTACTTGTATATTCAAGCTATGGTATGAAAGATACTATATAGCACTGACATGAAGGATATAAACTGATAACATAAATATGTTCATACGCTTGTCATTAATAAATTCTGAAAAGCAAACACGCTTTAAATTTACTAAATTTCTTCTGTATACGTATGTGAATAGGTCAACACGCAGCGGTTTTTTAAAAATGCAGCCGCTCTAAAAGTGTTACAATCAGAAGATTCGGTACAGTAAATTTTGCTGATTAGAAGTGAGTATATTAATTGCAATTACATAAGCGTTACTGCAGCGAACAGCTTTGCGAAATGACAGGTAAAAAAATCATACGAAATGTTTCTCCCACTGTTGTATCAATTTTTTTTACTCTAATTTATGAAATATTTAAGAAAAGTGAAATTACAACAAAATTTGGAATGCCTGAAATGGTAATAATTTCTCCCTGGAGTTCAATTAATTTCTGCTTTTAAATCAATAATTTAATTTCAATATTTCAATATAAGTAATGACTCCAGTTATCAATTGAGTCTCTGTGACAGCCAGCTAAAGGAAACCACCGAGGTTCAGAAAGCTACGAGAGATGACAGTTCAGTCGAGCTAAAGCGGGACTCTCAAATCGGGGGATTGGAATTTTAGAGGGTCTTTGATGTAACAAGCGAGGACGCTGTCTGATAAAGGCTTCCTGGCACGCGACCCATTATCGTTTCCTAGCGGGCGAGCAGCAGTCTACAGATCCAGTGCTATTTTTATGGGGTATGTTACAAGTATGGTAATACTTGGAGTATGCATCGTCCTATGGCAATGTAACACTCATTGAATTTATCTAAAGTGGCTCAGAGGTAAGATTACAGAATACTTGTAGTTTTGTTACGGGGTTGATTTCCAACAGAATTGTCTGGTTGTGTGGATGTTTCTTTATGGTTTTTCTCTTTGCGCAATGGAATGCAGTGGAACGTCCACGAGCAGAAGCTGAAGGGAGATAAAGGGACATTCAATTAATCGAAAGCTCAGCTTATAAGGTATTTCTCCCGCAGTGGCGTAGCTAGGGTGGGGCAAGGGGGGACATCTGTCCCCGAGCGCAGCATCCAAGGGGCACCAAATTCATGCTACGAAATTTTTTAATGAAATATTTTCCGTTTCTGTCACACAGAAAGGGGCGCAGATTCTTTAGTTGTCCCCGGGCGCTAGAAACTCTAGCTACGACCTTGTTCTCCCGCCTTCCTAGGGTGCCTTCGTGGTGTAGTGGTCAGCACACTGAGCCGGTATTTCAGAGGTCCGTGGTTCGATTCCCAGCGAACATGATTGCATATTTTTCCTCCCTCCTGCTTCAAAAATATACCTAATGTCTCTACAGTAGCACCCTAACTAAAAGGGTGTTGGATGAGGATTCTCCACACCCAGGATTTGGCGAATGAGTCCCCTAAAAATCCCAGTCGCCCTTTAAAAGGGGGAGTATATAAGGTATTTCTCCTGCCTTCGTAATGTAGTGGTTCCGCACGCTGGGCCGGTATTCCAGAGGTCCGCGGTTCGATTCCCGGCGAAGGCGTTGCTAATTTTTCATCTCTCCGGCTTCCAAAAATATACCCAATGTCTCTACAAGCTAATGAGAAAAGGCAATAACAATTTCGAATATACATTTCATCATTCCATTCGACTTATTTAAATTTGAAAAACAGAAGTTCTATTGTACAATTTCTTAAACAGAACAGTTCAGTACAGCTCCATCCGGGATCTAGATTGTTTTCTGTACTTTGAGTAATAAACTACAAATCGTATAAATCAAATAGAAATGCTCTTTACTTAGAACTAACTCAAGTGTTGACCAAACTTGTTTTAAATGACTTGTCTTGACTTACTTTGTCTTAAATGACAAGTCATTTTATGTTTCTTCCTAATCATTAATGTGAAACCTACTCTAAATATATTAAAAAATTAAATCAATACATGAAATACAAGGAATACATATCACACTAAGCGGAATTCAGTGCAATTATTCTTTTATAATATTCTTTAACATAGGGCGGGGCGGAATTGTTCAGAAAATGTGTACGAAAAAATAGCTAATTCATTAAAATTAAAAAAAAAAGATTGTCGGAAGAATCATTTGAGCTCTAAAAAGACAAATAAATAAAAATAAATAAAAATGTCAGAAAAAGTGAAAAGTGAAAAAGCATCAAAAAGCTACAATTTTAAGAAGTTTTTTAAAGTGAAGTTTAGTTTGGTTTATTTATGGGAAAGCACTAGAGAACTATCTGACTAAGGAAAGGTATGCTGTAACAGCTTTAAATAATATTAAAATCTTGTAGATTAAATAATTTAAATAGATGAACATTAAGGTATTTGTGAATGGCAAATGGATGGCAAATGAATGGTGAATGGATACCGAGTTTGTTCAGTTCTTTGATTTGTTATTTTCAAGTTGGCGATTTGAAAAACGCGCGAACCTTGCGCACTTTCCCAGTTTATTGCTGAGGGTGTGGGCTCTGCCAGGATTTTACCCAAGGTATGTAGGGGATGACTGAAAAATTAACTTAAAAGTTTTCTGATAATTAGGAATTATTCTTTATTCCAAACGTTCAGCAATTAAATTCGGTAGTTTCCCGCTTATCTCCTCGCAGTATCGTATAAGAACATATAATATGATATAATAGTACTCGATAATTAATAATAAGACAATGAAAAAATTAGAAGTGACGTTGCTTATGTCATTTAGTGTTTATTTCACATGGAAACTGTTTGCCTATTGCCGGCAGCCATACATTACATCACCCCGTAATCCTTTCTTTCCTGATTATATAGATTCATATCATGAATATTTGAATATTTTCCATTACTTGGAAGAACTCCACGGGGAAAGTGCAGAATCACCCACTGCTTGGCTCGTTTTTTTAAGAATTGCACATATTCGGTATCCATCGACCTATTTGCACTTTAAAAAAAATTCTCGAATTGCACAAAAATGGCACTGCGCACTCCCTTCACCTTATCTACGTACACATCGACCTATTTTCGCTTAAAAAGTAAAAGAAAATTGTCAAAAATCCAATTCTTCTTACCCTTGTAAAAAGTGCCAAACAAATAAGTGGGCTATTCTGCACTTTAGCCGAACTCCACATTGCTGAAAATATTCTATCGAATCTTTTTCAGTGGATGGTCATTCAAAGGCACATGGCGAGACCAAACAACGCGAGACTCGAAAAGAGAATTTCGAGGATAAAAATGGACGCCAAAACATAATGAGATACGATTGCCAGATTTGCGGGCAGGTAAAGTACCTTAAATTCATTACTTGTCTTATCAAACTGTGTTTTTATTGTTTCGTTTGGCACTAAATGCCTTAGCAGGTTATGTTATATTTAAAATTTTAAATTTAGGTTATGTTATATTTAAATTGCTTGGTGTTTCATTTAAATTCGCAATTATTTATAGATGACACACATTTTTTTTCTTTTGTCTGGACTTTGAGCGATTTTTAGTATGAATCTGTACAGCTTATATAGAAGTTTGATGAACCCCCTGTGGTTCGGGGGGGGCGATCGTGCGTTTGCTATCGTCTGATATCATTTTCCCGGCAGAACTTGCGTTAAAAGTTAATGTTAAGATTTTTTAGAATTCTGAATGTAAGGATACTTTTTGCTTACTACGTTTAGTCTATTCTTAATTCTTTTTCTCTGGATTACCTGATTAATTATATTTGGTTTATAATTCAGTCTAATAAGTTTATGTAGGAGTCTAAATTCTGTATTCAGTCTAATATGTTCATGTGTTAAGAATTAAAATTAGAAAAACTTGGACAACAAGGTCTTCATGCGAGAATCTCATTTATTTCTTTAGTGTAATGTATTTCAACGTGGGCTAAAAATTTTCGAAGAGTTGGTGGTAAAAATTCAACTATTCGTGGTTTTCCCCATGTGTAACGTGCATACGAGCCAGTTTCCTTTAGAAAACAATTTTTTTTATTGCTCTCTATCTAAATACCATGCTAAATCTAGAACGAGAAATATGTAATATTAAATAAAACTAATGAATAAATGAGATATTTTAAACAACTTGCCTTTAAATACGAAATTAAGATAATGTTTCGGCATTGAGGTACAAATATTATAAAGAGCGAGTTCTAGTAGTTACACATCGACCTATTTTTCACTTAAAACCCGTGGAAGAAAGATTTTAAACATAGAAAAGATACAGTTTAA
The DNA here is from genome assembly GCF_044657685.1 of Stegodyphus dumicola. NCBI lineage: Eukaryota > Metazoa > Arthropoda > Arachnida > Araneae > Eresidae > Stegodyphus > Stegodyphus dumicola. The sequence continues at coordinate 14,997 of NC_140780.1, read as the reverse complement.
GACCTACTTTGCTAACCGAGGTAGGCCCAACATCATCCGAGCAGTAAAGTTCGCTGAACACTGGTAGCTCAGTAGAATTTCCAACAGAAATACAGCTGGAGAAAAACTTGCCACGAAATGGTACAAAATAGACTCGGAGAATTCATAAAAAGGGAAGTAAGTCCAATACATTATTATAGCAATTTTGACAGAGTTTTTATTTTTAAATATATTTGTGTGCCCCGATAAAATGGTTACCATTACTTTCTTGTTTGCACGCGAAAAGTGCAAAATTTAATATTTATTTTATTTTTAGTTCATTTCAAGATTTCTCGGTTTCGTTCGTCTCTACGATATTCCATGTAATAAAAAATAATTCAGAATTAAAATTTAATTATTCTTTCAAAAAGTGTGTGAAGTCTTGTTCTACGAGAATACTTCTTTGATTCGCTGTTAAGTCTTCTTTCTTTTCAGCAAGACCATTGGCATTCAGAGGTTTGTCAGAATGTTTCTGGTTTTATTCGGCCCGAAGTTTGGAACATTTTTCTATTATATAAGCCATGAGGACGAATTTATTAGTTTCCTTTTTGATTTCTAGCTTATCAAAGGTTATTATGGTCCAAATTTAAAAGCTTGATAAATGAAATGTTATTGATGAAATCAGAGCTTTCATAAACCAACATAATGAAAGCCGACTAGAGCTACAGTGGCATAGAGTTAAAAATGTGAGGTTTACAGTTGATCTAGAGATTTGTTTAGTCTGGCTGTGAATGAAGTTGTTAGCTGCACATAAGTTTGTGGAGGATTCAGATCTATCTGCACGTCTTGATAAAGGTAGCACATAGTTAAAAAAAATAAAAGTAGAACTTAGATAAAGGTAGCACTTAGTTTGATAAAGGTAGCACTTAGCTAAAGGAAAAAGTTCTTTCCCGTTTGAGCTTTCGTTTAGTTTAGAATTCGAAACTCTTCTGCTGAATGCGAAATTCTGCAGCATTGCATCGTCGTTATCGACAATCACGCTATTTGTTTCTTAAGTGTCACTAATCTATTACTAGCTGTAATCGAAAGTTCTGAGTTAAATAACTTCCTTCTTTTAGCCAAGAGAGTGGTTTGGTTGAAACCAGCAGTAAGACATCTAACGTTTTTCTGCCGGAGAGAGCGTCTGCTCTCCGAAGATGTTGTTGTTGGCTGTTAGCTCAGCGTCAGTTCGGAGTACTGAGACATCTCCGAGTAGCTTTCTCTTTAACTGCGCTTTGCATTGCATTGTGTTTAACATTCATAGTACTTTGAAGTGCAACTACTGATTGTACTCTGTAATATCGTGAAGAGTTGTACGACTATCTTTGTAGAAAGTTCCAGATTTCTGAAACGTTTCATTCGATAAAATAAATCTTATCAACATTTCATCGGAGATGTGTGCATTCAACCCATTACGAACCCGTATGCACTGTAACAGTTTTAAATAGTATTAAAATCTTGTAGTTTAATTAATTTAAATAGATGAACATTAAGGTATTTGTGAATGGCAATATTTGAAACCAGACTCGAGTGCCTCGTGCGACTCTCGCACGAAGAATGTAATTTATTTTTAAATGATAGAATATGTTTTCTCTTCTTGTTTGTATGTCGCCATTTTGAGTGCTAAATAAAAGTTATTGCTGTGTTCCATCATTGGACTTGCTTCATATCGCCAAAGAAGCATCACAATGCCTTTGCGGAGGGCTTTCTAAGGAAAACTTGCTCGCACAACACGTTACACATACGGAAAATCACGAAAACGCCCATGCAACCAGCCCCCGTTCGCCGGGATTCAAAACCCAGATCCAACTACTAGTGATCAACGTATTGTATTATATTGTATTGTATTGTGTGTGATTACGGGAAAGCCTCGAGGACTATCTGCCTAAGGGGAGGGATGCCTTCGTGGAGGACTTTCCAAGGGAAACTGACTCGTATACATGTTACACATGGGAAAAACCGCGAAAACTCCATGCAGCTAGCCCGTTCGCGGGATTCGAACTACCAGTGTTCAGCGACTTTACCACTCTGCCAATGGTGGGCTCGCTAGTGATCAACGATTTTGCCGCTCAGCCGCTGGTGGGCCCTTTTGAAAATTAAGAAAATAACCGTGCAAAACGTGTTATTGAATCAGCAGCAAAGTAGTTACATTTCATTTGTAATTAAGAGGAAAATCTAGTGTTTAAAGAACTCCGGTAAAGTTAACTGACAGTGGCGAATACATTTTAATGATTTTTTTTTTAAATATTTGTACAGAATAGAATCAGTTTTTTTAAACTTCTTTTAGAAATATACATATTATTTATACAAATTAGATGATGATACAAAATATATGAGATGAACTATTATAGAAAGTTAGTTTTATTCGGATATTTCGTAGAATTTTTGGTTGAAAATTTAGTTTCCTTCGCAAATAGCATATTTGCTTTGCAGTTCTGAATTATCTTCTAAAATGTTTTATTTTTCTCAAAATTTATTTTACCGTAGCAATATGTTTTTTGAATGAGGAAAACAAGAGTGTTTTTTAGCTAAACGTTTGTTGTTACGCCTAATTCACAAAGGAAAATATATTACCTCAATATAGATATTTATCTCAATGCTATGCTCTAAATGTACGAATATTTCCGTATCAAATAGAGTTAATTTCTAAAATTAAAAATGGCGTAACTCTACGGAACGCTGTTATAGTCTACGTGTGTAACAGAACTATGTTTCATTTTACATATATAAATAATAAAATTATATAAATAAATCTCTATACAGATAAATAGGTTATATGGTTTTATAATAAATATTAACTATTCTAATTCTTTATATATATTCTTTATCTTATTATTTATATTATAATATATTAGATAAAATAAAATTTATCTTAGACAGATAAGAAATAAAATATGTTAAATCGAAATGAATATATGGCAAAAAAATTAACGAAATATAAGAAATGGAAAAAGAGTAAATTATGAGAGTAAAATTTGATAAGAGTGTAACAAAAAAAATAAATATTCTTTAATAGCATATAAGTTCATTTAAAGCAACGGAGTGCATTTTGCATTCAACATTTAATGAAAAATATATTTTTAAATTAAAAACTTATCACTAAAGAAGTTTACTACAGAAACTTAATCGTGCGCTAAAATTATTAAATACTACAAGGTAATTATTGATTAAATGTCAAACTTTGCAGTAACTTCGTAACTGAAATTTAACCTGAAATCTTCCCATCAATTTTACAGCTTTATATAGATTTGGAACTGGAAATCTTATTATCCTCTACATTTCTAAAAATAAATGTGAACAGAAATCTGAAATGTGATATGTTTTCATGTCTTCGACTGGCCGAACTTTATGTCTCGTATACTAAAAATTTTTAATAAAAATCCATTTTTTTTTCAGCTTACGTTAACTAGATGCTGGGCTTATGGTTCAGCCTCGGATGTTTCTTGTGCGTGTTTTGCAGGGGGCATGGACCTTTATTTTTCCGAATGAAACTAAGGTCCCAATGAACAATGTGTATTTTGTAACTAATATGAGTATTAGTCTTATTAATTCTAAAAGAAATATCAAGTGAATAATGGACTTCCCTGCTGATATTGCAATCTCTAATCATAGTAAAGAAATATTGAAGATTGTCTTATAGAAAACTCCGGCTGCAGTTAAAATTTTTCTCAAAACCTGAGAAATACCTAAGCCATTCTATAGTAGAACATAGCTGAATTCAAGCAAAATACCACTTTTTTGAAATGACGTAATTTTTAATATAATATTACTCCATTTGCAGAAAGAAATCAATTACATTATGAGATTACAAATAGTCTTTTGACTACAAGTTTGAGAGACGGCAAACTTGAATCCCTGTGAATACATTCTCAATTAATTCTAAGCATTTAGTGGCAAGTGCTCTCACTTGATAGTAAGAAATCACAAGTTCAGGTGTGCTTCAATGCATATCTTGATAATCTGAAAGCCAATATATATATAATATATTTTAGGTTGTATTATAGGTTGAAAACCTTTCTGAATTGTTTAAATATCTTTTAGTCTGATTACAAGCTTCTAAAATAATTTCCAACATAGGGGGGGAAATTGTTTTCGATAGCTGATTTTTCACGCTAAAATTTATGTAATTTATATTGCAGCATTTTACGTATGTTTTACGAAACATACCTTGACTAGTTAAATATGGAAAACTGAAAAATGATAAATAAAGAATAGAAAAAAGTAGACTATTAGAAAAATAACAAAACAACTTCATAATCAAATCTAAAATAATAAATATTTAAAGTTTAAATATTTAAAGATTTCTTCGCAAATTCATAACATTCGTACTGTCATTTTCATTGTTTAAATGTATTTCGCCAATGTATATATGCTGTGAAGTCGAAATACATTTACATGCTGTGAAGATGTCCTTATGTGTTACTATAATACTTTTCCATATTTAAAAACAAGTGAATAGCCATTAAACTATTTTATGTGCTTTGAAAAATTAAGATATTGCTGGTTTAGCATCGTTTTGATAGTAAGAAATGAGTCAACATTAAATAAAAAAAATTAACAACCAAAATTATTTATGTTCTGTTCCACCACAAAGAATCCTCTGGCTGTTATAAAAGATATCCCAAAATGTTTCTAGTTCATGTAGTCTTTTAGTATGAAGCAGAGGGTTACATGCTTCAGATGGCACCCTATCTTTAAGAAACATATCTGTAACTGATAGAAAATTTAATAATCTTCTGAAAATTAGACAACTGACTAGCGTCTCCTCTTCCCTTTGTTGGAGGATATAAATCCTAATGTCATTTACACAAAAAAGTCTGGAAGATGAAACGTGAATGACGTAGAAATTTTCTCAGTCGGTTACCCAAACAGAGTGGGAAATTATTCTAGAAGATTATATTTCTGCGATAAATGATTACGACCTTCAATCAAAATCATTTAGAGCTATTAAAATTAATTTTCATATCTGTATTTCTTAATTAGCTATAAAAAATTACACACTATTTAATAATTGTGTCATGAATTACTCCACTGGCTCTTGGCAACATAACCAACCGTTCTTGCGCTCTTTTAAAAGCTGCATTACTCAGAATACTAAAACTCAAGCAAATTCGGACATATTTTCCTCCTACTGTTGTTGTCGTGAATATAAGATGAATATAAGGCGGGCAGAGGTGTACTGTAAGGGCAGGGTAACTGGATCTAGTTGTAGAGCCATCTGCTGCGCAAACATTTGTACTAAATTTAGAGATCAGGCGAATGAATATCGAAAACGAGCTGGATGTGGCAGCGATTAGTGATCTTATTTGATTGTTTATTTAATATTAAGCAATTTAAAAGAAACTAAGGACTTTAAAAAATAGCTTATTATTATTATTATTATTATTATTTTGAATAAGAAATGTAAAACTGCAAGTTATTGGAAAATTTATATAATAATAATAGCTTAAATAGTTATTAATAGAATAGTTTATTTTACCATTATTGCTCCATAACCTATTGTATTACAAAACTAATATACATATATAACAAAACTAATGCATATATATATATATATATGCAACGAATGGAAAAGTATACACCAAGAAACACATATCCTACCTGTCAATTATCACGGGATCGGAGGGTGTTTCATTTCTGTTTCCACAGCTCTTCTTGTCACAGCACCGACTAAAAGCAGGTAAAAGAAATCTTGAGTTACATTTTAAATTTAAATCGAAGCATATATTTTAATTCCAGACACCGAATAAAAATAAAAGGTACTATTATTGAAAAAATGCAGTATTCTGTAATATAATTCATAGTGACAAATTAAATTATGCCTCACTGTGTCAATAATTTCCTGAAAACATTTATAAGGCACCCGAAGTTATTAGTTGGATTATATTAATAGACTTAATAGTAGTCTTCATTTTAATTTGTAGATGTCGAGCAGCTTTTATTATAAACATTACTTCCATCTCATTGTCTCAAAATGTACAAAAAAATTTATTTGTTATTTATTTATTCTTTTTTAATCTTCAGAAGCCAAAAAATGCACCACACGCAGAAGAAATTTCTTGTTATATCATTAAGAGTGTAGCTGTTAAGACTGCAGTTTAAAATTCGTACAGAATGAAAGTCACAGAATACTTAAAAAGGGTAAAAAAAAAAAAAAAAAAAAAAAAAAAAAAAACTATGATTCAAGTAAACTTAATTTTTTTAAAGTTAATTAGATAAAAATTTCTTATTGATATACATTTCGTATCTATATTAATTATTAATCTATATATTTCGTAGCATATTAAATAACTAAAAAATTTCTAATATGAGGAAATATGACGAGATACACTCTAATAACATTTTCTTCTTTCTGCCTCATTTACGTAAATATTTACTAAACGTTTGATTTAAAACTGAGTTTTAAAATTACTATTAAATAATAATAATATTTTTTTTTAATATTAATTTTTTTTTTTTTTTTTTTTGCTTCTGAACACCAGATTTAATTGAGAAATTCGAAGAAAAAGAGTTCCATAAAATAAAATTTATATCATATAGTATCGTCTGCAGTTTTGGCTTAAGAGTAGAATGAAGTTATCTTGACTGATACCTTATCGAATTTATATGGCGCCAAGCTCAAGCTGTTAATGGCGAAGACGGTTTTCAATCAGTGCTAAAAGTAATAGCCAAAAGATTTCCGCCGAAAAAATAATTCTGCAACTTATTCAAATTCGAAACCGGAAGGGTTTAACTGCTATTTTATATTTTAAAACAAAATAATATAAAAAACTGTATTAAAAATTATCTGTAATTAATAAATGTACATTTTCTTTCTATTCATACTTTTTTACTCAAACTTACAAATCGCACCAACCTGGTTGCGATAATACGTAAATACCGAAAAGGTAAACATAATTATATAAAGGAAAAGGGATAATTACTACGAATAAAAAGAGAATTAAAAATTATGGCCTACAGTCCGAAAAAAAGAAAAAGGAAATTAACACGTCTTTTATTCTCATCAATAGACTTTGGTAGGGACTGTTTTAACTTAGACGGAAACCAAATTCCTATTACTAAAAAATAAATTAAAATGCACATTTCTATGATTTTGTATAATTGAGAACTAGAAGGAGAAAAATTTTTTTGCTAAACTTATATTTTATTCAATGTAATCATACAAATATTAAAACCGGAGTACCGAAAGTGAAACTAAATTAATAATATAGAGAAGAAAAAAAAAAAGTTACTATTCGGTTTCGAGGGCCGTAAAAAATCGCCAAACTATTGTTGATGCCAGTGCTGCCAAAAGTAATTGCGGCAACCCTAACGCAAGAAAGTAATTATAATAGTAAATATCTATTTAAATATTGATGTTTTAATTTAGATGAAAAGTTAATTTCATATAATATTTCGCTACCGAGTTATCGCTAAAGCATAATGTCATCTCGTTGGTTGTTCAAACATAATTTTCCATGATGAATGACGCCTTTTCTTTGAAAACACTTTCGGTAAAGTGCAGAATCGCCCGCTTATTTCTTTGCCGCTTTTTACAAGGGTAAAAACAATTGGAATTTTGTCAATTTTCTTTTACTTTTTAAGTGACAATAGGTCGATGTGTACATAGATAAAGTCAAGGGTGTGCGCGGTGCCATTTTTGTGCAATTCTGGGATTTTTTTTTAAAGTGAAAATAAGTCGATGTGTATATGGATACCGAGTATGTGCAATTCTTAAAAACGCGTCAAGCAGTGGGTGATTCTGCACTTTACCCAAAATTCTATCGCAGACTTTTCATCATAGGTAATTCCTAAATTGTTAGATCCATAGGATATCAAAAAAGGAATTAAAAATTAAACTAGTATTTCAATGGCGTCTTAAGAAATACAGAACTATATAAACTTACGCAATCTGAAATCAGCTCGTACGCGAGATTTGGCACGCTGGTAAATGGGCGTGTTTGCTAGATTTGGCGCTTTCGCGCATACATTTTCGCTGCAATTTTTTTATGGCCCTCGAAACCGAATAGTACCAAAAAAAGTAAACTAGAAGTTGTCGCCAACTTGTGGCGTTACCGCCATCGATTTCATAAAAATCATACTTTTTCTTCTATTAGAAACGTATTTTTATCCTATTCCTTATAAGTAACGTGCTCTTTAATTACATCTAGTTCTCGAGTCAATTAAAATGTAGTTCGGTCGAAACTATCTTTACTGTATACTACCTAAGGCAAGCCGATAAAAAAGTATCTTTTTGTTAAAAACAGATTCTGCAAATGAAAGATAATTAGAGATATCTCTTTCATATGTTCATTTTCTAATCTGTAGTATCTGTTATTTTTCCTTTCTGCCCTTCATCTTCTTTCCTCTTTTTTTTTTTTTTTTTTTCTCCTGGTTTTGATTTAATCAGATTACAATGCCAGCATGCTTAAAACAGAATCGAGTGTAAAAAGAAATGCTAGGAGAATTTCCCTTCTCATTTCGTGAAAGAAATTCCGCCAGATAAAATGAACTTAACAAAGAGTCAAAATTTTTTAGCTCTTTTATAGAGCCAGAGATCTTATGTAACGCTACCGTTCTTTCCCTCTCTTCCATCTTTTTTATGGCAATCTTGAAAACCAGAGAAACATTAAAAACGCTTTATAAAGAAATAGGGAAGTTTTCTTGAGAAGGATAAAGGAAAATTTTTTAAATGTATTTTATGCTATAGCTTATTATTTTCTTATTTTTTTTAGATTTTAAGATCAGAAAAGAATTCAGAGGATTTTCTTAACTGCACATAACTTCGTACGTGAGTAAAATGTGGCACATTTCAGGATTTTTGTCTTGGCCTTCGTACAGGATAGCCTAATGAATAAAAATGGTATTGTTGCGTGCGTACGGGCTCGTTATGAAATGAATGCACAAGTCCGATGAAAAATGAACAAAAATTTATTATTATCACAACAAAAATGCTTAAATTTTCTCAAATTATCATGCAGTATTACAATATCTCACAGTAGTTATCTTTTAACTACTCAAATGTCCAATAGAACGTAATTCAAAACAGCTAAAGAACGCTAATCCGCGAATTCGCTACAATCAACAAGAGCAGTTTTCTAAACAACAACAAACTAAGCAAGCAACTACTACGAACTGATATGTTTTCCTCCTTTTATAAGATTTTAAAATCACGCGCTAGAATTTTCCAGTACTTTCTCGAAATCAAAAAGAGATATTTATTTATTTAACGCACGCGCTCTTGTATTTTTAATTTTTCCGGCTTAGCTTTCTTTTAATATTCGTCACGCGCTGCACTGCGCGAGAAATAAAACCATTTAATTTATAATTGAACTAACATTAGCTTTTTAAATAGCAAATTCGTAACACTGCCCCCTTCCCAAGGACTGCACGTCCCGGGCAGTACAATCCCTGGACAGGAAGCTAAACTTACAACTGTGGCATGCATGCAACTGAGGCATAAACATTACAATATTAAACAACATGAACAATAAACGCAATAAGTAAAACAAATCAAATGCTATCAAATACAAATCAAACACTAAATGCAAATCAAATACTAAATACAAATCAAATGAAATACACATTTAAAAACAAAATGGACCATGGTCTTATACTATTTACAATTATTCACATTACGTACTATGGCCATAGTAATGAGCTAACCTGTCGTAAGAGTTCGAAGACTCACGGATCCGAACCATGACGTCATTTAGCCTGTTTAGGATTGTGTGCGAACCATCCCAAGGTGACTGTAAATCAGGCCTGACTCCTTTTCGTCGAATCGGGTTCCACAACCACACCTTGTCTCCTTCGTTGGATCTATGTCCAGCAGCTCTCGTGTTGTATCTGGTCTTCACTTTCTCCGTCGCCAAGTTCACTCGCTTTCGTGCGGAACGGTGCATCACTTCAAAACGGGCCTTGACATCTTGGATGGCGATGAAGGCGCATCCGTACGGCGATGAAACAGGCGGTCACAAGGCAGACGAAGGTCTCGACCGAAGAGCATCTGAGATGGAGAATAGCTGGTAGTCTGGTGTTTCTTTTCGACCCTAGCATGATTTTGGCTGTTTCTTGAGCTGGTTCTTTCGGACAAAGCGTCGGCATTTCCAGGTGAGGATCCCTTCTTAGGATGGATAGTCATGTCTTTAGATCCTGAAAGCAGTTTGTTGTTTTTCAAGTCTAAGGAAAAATTGTATTTCCTTAAAAAGTCCAATCCGAGTATGCATGGATCTGTAATATCCGCCACATATGCCGTGTGATGGTAGTGTGATGCTTCTTTGGCGATAATAAGCAACTCCAATGATGGAACACAGCAATAACTTTTATTTAACACTCAAAAATGGCGACATACAAACAAGAAGAGAAAACATATTCTATCATTTAAAAATAAATTAAATTCTTCGTGCGAGAGTCGCACGTGGCACTCGAGTCTGGTTTCAAATATTGCCATTTACAAATAACTTAATGTTCATCTATTTAAATTATTTAAACTACATGATTTTAATACTATTTAAAGCTGTTACAACCTCTCCCCCAACGGAGAGACTTTTTCCGAAGGGAAAAGTTCTGTAAAATTTGACAGTTTAATAAGCTCGGCTTGCTCATTTGCTTAAAGAGCAAAGGTTATTTCTCTTATAAATTTCTAAATTTCAGGCCAAAAAATTTTAAGTTTTAAACAATACTTTTACACCACATTTAAAAAGAAAGAAATGGAGAACGTTCAAACACATTAGTTGAGCATACATTAAACAATAAAATTAATTCTAAACGTGGTTACATACACTAAGAGTTACATTACTTAATTCTACTCAGAACATCTACGTTCTTGTGCAAAGATCCTTTGCGATGAATAACCTTAAAATTATAAGGTTGTAATGAGAGTGCCCAGCGCATCAATCTAGAGTTACATTTGGCGTTGGATTGTAGCCAGACCAAAGGATTATGATCAGTTTGAATCAAGAATTCTTGCTGACCATCCAGATAAAAATGCAGTTTCTTGATAGCGTAGATGATAGCAGCGCACTCCTTTTCAGTAGTACAATAATTCTTTTCAAACTTAGTAAATTTTTTGCTTATATACAAGATAGGATGTTCACGTTGTTCATCATCTAATTGGCATAGTACTATACCCATGCTATTGTCTGAGGCATCGGTTTGTATAATAAACCTTTTATCAAAATCGGGAGCATACAGAATTGGTTTCTTGCATAGCAACTCTTTTAAATTTTTAAAAGCTCTGTCACATATTTCAGACCATTGTATATTTCCTTTTTTTGTTACCGCCTTCAAATCGTCCGTGAGGGGTGAAGCAATTTCTGAAAATCTCGGTATGTACTGGCGATAATACCCTACCAGTCCTAAGAAAGCACGTACTTCTGTTTTGGTTTTAGGTGTAGGATACTCCTTTACAGCCAGGATCTTTACTTCATCTGGGGTTCGTTGTCCTTGTCCCACAACATGGTCTAGGTATCTCACTTGATCTTGTGCAAATTTACATTTTGATGGTTTTAGTCGTAAATTTGCTTTCTGTATTCTTTCTAGAACAGAAGTTAAGTTTTTAAGGTGCTCTTCCCAGTTTTCTGAGTAAATGGCAATGTCATCCAGGTATGGTACAGCGAAACCTTCGCATCCAGCCAGGACTTTAGTCATAACTTTGCTAAAAAAATATGGGGCATTTTTTAATCCAAAGGGTAAACGTAGAGGCCTGAAACTTCCAAAACTAGTTACAAACGTTGCATATCTTTGGGCTCTTTCTGTTAACGGAATTTGCCAGTAGCCTCTAGATAAATCTAATAGGGTAATATATTTTGCTTTTGCTACAGTTTCGATACGTTCTTCAATATTAGGCAAAGGATAGTATTCAGTTTTAGTAACACCTCGTCCAGTAAAAATATCTAGCAAGTCTGTCTTTGGTCTTTTTGACACCCAAATGACCAGAAGTTCCTTCGTGGCACATCTTTATAATTGACGGCTTGAGTTTTTCAGGTATAACGACAAGCTGTCTTTCAAAGCCCATTTTATCCGTCGTTTTTTTAACTAAAAGTTCTTTTCCTGTCAGACTATAGTTCTCATTTTTGCATGTACCTTCTTTAACTTCTTGGATGATTTTAGACAGTTCCTTATCAGCAAGCTGAAGTTGTGCAATTTCTTCTGAGTCAATGTTTACCAGTTTCATGAGAGTTTCATCTTCCGAATTTAGCTCCGGTAAATTATCTTCTTCTTCAAAAACATCTCTGGATGCTTTATTTTCTTCCTTCATCGGTTCCACGATCTTCTCTTCGGCTATTTCTCTTTTCTTCTGAGCTCTAGTAGAGACAGCATTAACCTGGTGAGGACAACTATCAGGTTCCTTTCCTTGTTTATTCAACAGTGCAAAAGTTCGATTGCCTAATAAATACCTTCCTTTGTCGAGTTCATTTCTAATAATGGCAGCCTTAGTTATTACTCGCCCAAGATCGCAATTTAGTTCGATCTCAGCCAATGGTAAACAGGTTGGATTCAAATCTAATGGCTGTTGCACCCACACATTTTCACCTGTCAGCATTTCCGGCGTGATGTATTTGCGACAAACTATATCAATACTAGCACCTGAATCCCTTAATATAGGAATTTTATGACCATTTACGTAACTCATACTAGTATAAGGTAATGGAAATTTATCCTCTGGTTTTGCACTAATTCTGTTAAGATTAGCAGGAGATTCAGTACTATTCTTAAGTTTTGGACATTGGGGTCTTAAATGTTGATAGGACCCACACTGATAGCATTGTGGCTTTTTTTCTTTTTGCATATTTATCATCTGGACGTGGACTTCTAGGTCTATGAAACCAGCTTTGCGTATTAAATCCTGATGACATTTTGTTTTCAGTTTTATTTTTATTATCTGAACTCAATTTACCTTGAGTTAGTGCATTGTATCTTTCTTTCAGCCTATCCACTACAGGCTTTTTTTTAAAGTTTCCGCAAACGTTTTCATAGGCATCAAGTTTTTCAGCTAATTTTTTAGATGAAATCATCTCTACCCACTCATCAAGAAAATGATCTCGAATTTCAGGAGGAACTCGACGCTTAAGTTGGTCAATCACCATCAAATCTAGCAACTGATCAAAAGTCTTAACTCCTAGACCAGTCACCCATTCCTTGCAATAATTTTCTATTTCATAATTGAAATCCACCCATGTGGATTCGGTACTCTTTTGATGTTTCATAAATTTCTGCCTAAACTTTTCCGGGCTTAGTTTAAACCGTCTTAACAATAAATTCTTCACGTGTTCATAGTCTTTAGCTTTATCGGAGGGTTCTCTAGCTATTAACTGGGTTACTTCGTAAGGAAGTAGTCCTAGTAAATGAGATACAAATTCTTCTTTATCAATTTTAGCCCATTCTGCTTGCCTTTCAAACAATAGCAAATATAGACCGATATCTCCTTTCTTGTCATCGAATTTCTGCATAAGGTGACGCAGCTCCGTTTTCGGCCGGATCTGTCCAGTATTTTGAGACTTTGTCTCTGCTTCAAGTCTTAATCTCTCTAATTCATACTGTTCTTTCCTTCTCCGCTCTTCCGCTTCTTCCTGTCTCCTACGTTCTTCTCTTTCCCTTTCCTCCCTCTCTTTCCCTTTCCTCCCTCTCTTTCCGTTCTTCTCTTTCAAAATAATTAAGACTGTGATGCTTCTTTGGCGATAATAAGCAACTCCAATGATGGAACACAGCAATAACTTTTATTTAACACTCAAAAATGGCGACATACAAACAAGAAGAGAAAACATATTCTATCATTTAAAAATAAATTAAATTCTTCGTGCGAGAGTCGCACGTGGCACTCGAGTCTGGTTTCAAATATTGCCATTTACAAATAACTTAATGTTCATCTATTTAAATTATTTAAACTACATGATTTTAATACTATTTAAAGCTGTTACAGTAGGCGGCACTTCCAAACGTGATGTTTACGTTTAACTTTCCAGTTATGTCGATCTTGTCACCAGACGCAGTCTGAAGGGTAACACAGGATGGCGTCCAAATAAGTTTATCTTTAAACTGTTCAGCTAAATCTTTCCTAATTATGGTAACATTAGCTCCTGTGTCAATGATCATACTGCAAGGAACTCCATCGATATTCCCATTGATGGACAGTCCGTTATTGTTGCCACTCACTGTATAAATTTTAAGAGCTTTAAAACAAGGTTTTTCACTATCTGGCAACCTCCGTTCCTCGATATGGTCACTAATTTGTTTACTGCGTTGTTGCTGGGAAATGGTCTTATTTTCCGTACCTCGGGGTGTTCTGCAGTTTCTGCGTATGTGGCCTTCAACTCCGCAGTTCCAGCACTTTAGAATTAGTTTCTTTTCACTTCTGTTCCGTCTCAAGCCACTGACTTGTCTGGTAAAATCATCTGCTTTATATTCCGTACCCTGGGGTGTTCTGCAATTCCGTCTTAGGTGACCTTCACTACCACATCTCCAACACCTTAGAGCCACTTTCTTCTCGCTCCTACTCCGTATCAAATCTTCGACTTGTCTGGCTAAATCATCTAAACGAGCCATCAGTTGATCCACTGGCTCATGGACTCGCACAGCTCTAACTGGGTAGCGATCTCTACTAGTTGCTTGCTGGGCTGCCTCGAACTTCATGGCGTACAACAGAGCGCTTTTTATGTCCTTTACATCTGCCATTCGAAGAGCTTTCTGTATTTCAGTATCTCGGATGCCGTCGATAAAGTATTGTAAGGACAGGATTTCCCTTGTTTCTGTCGGGCATTCCGAAAAGGCGAGATGGGACAGCCTTTCAACATCCGCGGCGAGCTCCTGAAGTGTTTCGGTAGGCTTCTGTTGACGAGATTTTAATTGGAGCCTGCTGTAGTCTTTTAAACATTTCTCGCCGAAGCGCAGCTCCAATGCGCCGGATAGAGCTTCGAAATCTAGCCTTTGATTTTCGGGAAGCGTCTGCAGGATATCCGCTGCGTCTGCTCTCAGAGAAGCGGCGAGATGACAGGCCTTAGCTTGGGAATCCTATCCATT